>NC_133122.1:2654542-2809542 GCF_033568475.1 Henckelia pumila
GTTGGATTTGATCCATACAGATGTTTGTGGTCCATTTAGAGTAGGGACTCAACATGGCCACACCTACTTCATTACCTTTACTGATGATTATTCTAGGTATGGGTATTTATATTTAATGAAATATAAGTCTGAAGCATTTGAAAAGTTCAAAGAATTCAAGGCTGAAGTAGAAAACAAGCTAGGTAAAAGTATTAAAGCACTTCGATCGGATCGAGGTGGAGAATACTTGAGTACCGAGTTTTTGGACTATCTAAAAGAGAATGGGATTCTCTCTCAGTGGACTCCTCCTATGACACCACAGCTTAATGGTGTATCGGAGCGTCGTAATCGAACTTTGTTGGACATGGTTCGATCTATGATGAGCTTCACTGAGCTTCCACCTTCGTTTTGGGGCTATGCGCTTGAAACGGCGGTATTGTTGTTGAACAACGTCCACACTAAAGCAGTGGACAAAACACCATACGAGTTATGGAATGGCAAAGCTCCTAAGTATTCGTACTTGAGGATTTGGGGATGTCCTGCTTACGTGAAGCGGACAGTGGGAGATAAGTTGGATAGTCGATCCAGCTTGTGTTATTTTGTGGGGTATCCGAAGAATTCAATCGGATATTATTTCTATTATCCTGCTGAAACAAAGGTGTTTGTTTCACGGAATGCCACCTTCTTGGAGAAGGAGTTCTTATTGGATAAGAAAGGCGAGATGATGGAACTCGAAGAAGTTCGAGAAGAACCCGAAATACAAAATAACGATCCAACACCTCAGGAACCATTGCTGGACACGCCTGCACCTAGAAGATCCGAGAGGACTTCTAGACCTCCAGTTCGATATGGTCTTCTTCTTGAAGAGGGTCAAGATGAACCCGACATTGGATGTGATCCAAGAAGCTTCAAGGAAGCAATTTCTGATGCGGATTCGAATTTATGGCTTGAAGCTATGCAGTCAGAATTGGATTCGATGCATACTAACCAAGTCTGGTCTTTAGTGGATCCTCCCGATGGAATTGTTCCAATAGGGTGTAAATGGATCTACAAAAGAAAGCTTGGGCCTGATGGTAAGGTATTGACCTACAAGGCGCGATTGGTGGCGAAAGGTTACACTCAAAGGCAAGGAGTTGACTATGATGAAACCTTTTCACCAGTCGCAATGTTCAAGTCCATAAGAATCCTAATTGCCATAGCTGCATGGTATGACTATGAGATATGGCAGATGGATGTGAAGACTGCTTTTCTTAATGGAGACATTAAGGAAGAAATCTATATGAAGCAGCCTGAGGGGTACACATCCATGGGAAGCGAGCATAAGGTATGCAAGCTTCAGAGATCAATCTATGGTCTAAAACAAGCATCAAGAAGTTGGAACCAGAAATTTGATGAAACAATTAAAGACTTTGGTTTCATCAAGAACCCGGAGGAACCTTGCGTGTACAAGAAAGTAGTTAAGGATGCGGTGACATTCTTAGTACTTTATGTTGATGACATCCTACTCATTGGGAATGATGTAGGGATGTTGCAGTCAACAAAGATATGGTTATCAGGTAGATTTTCGATGAAGGATTTGGGTGAGGCATCCTACATTCTTGGGATACAGATCTATAGGGATAGATCTAAGAGAATGATAGGACTCACTCAATCAACCTACATCGATACCATATTGAAACGGTTTTCAATGGATGGGTCCAAGAGAGGACATCTACCCATGTGTCATGGAGTTTCTCTATCCAAGTCTATGTGTCCCAAGACTGATGCAGAGATAGAGAATATGACACATGTACCATATGCGTCAGCTATAGGTAGTATCATGTATGGGATGATATCTACCAGACCGGATGTAGCATTTGCTCTGAGTGTCACGAGCAGATATCAGTCTAATCCTGGTCAGATGCATTGGAAAGCCGTGAAGGACATTCTTAAGTACTTGCGAAGGACTAAGAATATGTTCATGGTTTATGGAGGACGAGAACTCAAACTGGAAGGCTATACCGACTCTAGCTTCCAAAGTGATGTGGATGACTCGAAGTCAACCTCTGGATTTGTGTTCATGCTCAATGGCGGTGCTGTCTCTTGGAAGAGTTCCAAGCAGGACACCACAGCGGATTCCACCACTGAGGCTGAATACATTGCAGCATCAGCTGCTGCTAAAGAGGCGTTTGGATGAGGAATTTCGTCCAAGAGTTGGGCGTCATTCCTGAATTTGTTGGTCCAGTCCCGGTGTACTGCGACAACACGGGTGCCGTTGCTCAAGCAAAGGAACCAAGGTCTCATCAAAGATCCAAACACGTACTGAGGAAATACCACATAATCCGGGAGATTGTGGAAAGAGGAGACATCAGTGTCGAACGAGTGGCCTTTGCAGACAATATCGCTGATCCACTTACTAAGCCTTTGCCAGGACCATTGTTTGACAAACATCGCGAAGCAATGGGTCTACGTAGTATGACTAGTTGGCTATAGGGCAAGTGGGAGATTGTAAGAGTGGGTGCCCAGTGAGCCAACTGTGTGGCTATGGGCTTTGTTGACTCTTTGTATAAACAATCTTTTGTTTAATATTATTTACACTTTTATGGCAATGACTTTATATTACTTCATATTGTTATATTGTGATATACTATTGTTGTTTTGATAAAGACCTTGAATATACTATAGTGTATGTAAGATGTGGTAGAACATGGAGATGTCTATCATGAAATACATCTTATAGTCACTGTATATTCTAAAACCGTTCCTAGTCGATTGAGCCGTCCGATAATAAGGATAAGGATCGCTCGAGTTTGAGACTAGCATTTGCGATGCGGAGTACCACGTTTCATTGGTAGGGAACATGGAGATGTTCGAAGCATGCAAATGGATATTCATAGGATGAATAGTCGAACTACCCTATCCGGACTTTCCAAGTGGTTATCACTTATCGAGTGGATAAAGTCCGCCGCGGTTTTGGTTGTACACCATTAGTCCTTACGACTTGAAACATCATGGAGACTCTATATGCTAGTACTGTGCTTTGACTCGTTTACCGACTCTGAGGGGGTCATCAGGTGTCGAGATTGGGTACAGTTACGACACATATAGGAGTCAATGCATTGTTGTCAAGGATTCACCACATACTTGCGAGTGTGGATATCCTATGCGATCTGAGGAGATATTAGTGTGACAAATCTCTGGCCAGAGTACTTGATGTGATTTAAGAAATGGTTTCTTAGTAGCACATGCGATGTCACTAATTTGATCTTCAAGATGTATTGCATAGTTATCGAATCTTGAGCGACTCTCGATATACCAATGGTTGTTGATTCGATCGGGATATATGGATGAAGGGACCGTACTGTACGTTAACCAAAATCTACTGGTTCTTGTAGGCACTATCAGTGATACCTAGGGAATCATGGGGCGATGTTGCTAGGCGCTTTACCATGATTCGTTGGGCAAGTCGGAAAGTGTTGTTCCGAGTCACAAGGAGTTGTGAGCCCACGGCTAGCTGTATCCCTGAACCATTGAGGGTCACACAGTGTAATGGAGTTTTAATCCCCGTTGAGATAGTTAAATTTAAAGAGTTAAATTTAATGAACTAAGGAGTTGGACTTCTTAAATAAGAGTAAGGGAGTAGGATTTCCTAAAATGACATAGGGATGGACATTTTTGGAAACCACTGAATTCGGATTCAGGAAAATTTATTTTGACTTTAAAACGTGCAGAAATGGTTTCTGTGCACATTGGTGAAATCGTTTCATCAATCGGAGTCACGATGAATTTTATATTAATTTCTGAACGAGCGGGCTTTGCTTGTCGGGCCCCAGCTTATGACTAATGGGCCCTAGGTGTTAGTGGCCTGCATTATAAATAAGTTATTTCAGTACAGAAATTAAAGACAACAGGTCATTATTTTGAGAGCAATAATTTCGAAAACCCTAGCCCCTATTCTCTCTCAATTCGGCCGATCACCCTCCCACTCTGTCAGAGAAATTCCGGTCTGTGATTTTGAATCGCAGTAAGGAATAACGAATCAAATTCGTGTATTCTCTTCGCAGAAAACTTCTGATAGATTTTCTAGTGCAATCTATCAGAGGGATTAAACCTCTGTTCGTGGACCTGATTGAAGGCGTTCATCGGTTCCAGGGAGAGACAACAAGAGCAGAATTGTTCTGTTGGTGTCCATTAATCTCGTTGCGAGATTTGAGGTAAAATTTATTTAATTGTTATTTAAATTTTACACACACGTAATTCAATCGATGTATGGTTGATACCCACACCATGGAAACGTTCCATGAAAAATTTTAAACTTCCGCTGCACCGGGTATCAATCGTAATTGGTCTGGGAACTCGCAAGTTTTTCCAACAATTCAGCCTCAGTGGTGGAATCCGCTGTGGTGTCCTGCTTGGAACTCTTCCAAGAGACAGCACCGCCATTGAGCATGAACACAAATCCAGAGGTTGACTTCGAGTCATCCACATCACTTTGGAAGCTAGAGTCGGTATAGCCTTCCAATTTGAGTTCTCGTCCTCCATAAACCATGAACATATTCTTAGTCCTTCGCAAGTACTTAAGAATGTCCTTCACGGCTTTCCAATGCATTTGACCAGGATTAGACTGATATCTGCTCGTGACACTCAGAGCAAATTCTACATCCGGTCTGGTAGATATCATCCCATACATGATACTACCTATAGCTGACGCATATGGTACATGTGTCATATTCTCTATCTCTGTATCAGTCTTGGGACACATAGACTTGGATAGAGAAACTCCATGACACATGGGTAGATGTCCTCTCTTGGACCCATCCATTGAAAACCGTTTCAATATGGTATCGATGTAGGTTGATTGAGTGAGTCCTATCATTCTCTTAGATCTATCTCTATAGATCTGTATCCCAAGAATGTAGGATGCCTCACCCAAATCCTTCATCGAAAATCTACCTGATAACCATATCTTTGTTGACTGCAACATCCCTACATCATTCCCAATGAGTAGGATGTCATCAACATAAAGTACTAAGAATGTCACCGCATCCTTAACTACTTTCTTGTACACGCAAGGTTCCTCCGGGTTCTTGATGAAACCAAAATCTTTAATTGTTTCATCAAATTTCTGGTTCCAACTTCTTGATGCTTGTTTTAGACCATAAATTGATCTCTGAAGCTTGCATACCTTATGCTCGCTTCCCATGGATGTGTACCCCTCAGGCTGCTTCATATAGATTTCCTCCTTAATGTCTCCATTAAGAAAAGCAGTCTTCACATCCATTTGCCATATCTCATAGTCATACCATGCAGCTATGGCAATTAGGATTCTTATGGACTTGAACATTGCAACTGGTGAAAAGGTTTCGTCATAGTCAACTCCTTGCCTTTGAGTATAACCTTTAGCCACCAATCGCGCCTTGTAGGTCAATACCTTACCATCAGGCCCAAGCTTTCTTTTGTAGATCCATTTACACCCTATCGGAACAATTCCATCGGGAGGATCTACTAAAGACCAAACTTGGTTTGTATGCATCGAATCCAATTCTGACTGCATAGCTTCAAGCCATAAATTCGAATCCGCATCAGAAATTGCTTCCTTGAAGTTTCTTGGATCACATCCAATGTCGGGTTCATCTTGATCCCCTTCAAGAAGAAGACCATATCGAACTGGAGGTCTAGAAGTCCTTTCGGATCTTCTAGGTGCAGGCGTGTCCAGCAATGGTTCCTGAGGTGTAGGATCGTTATTTTGTATTTCGGGTTCTTCTCGAACTTCTTCGAGTTCCATCATCTCGCCTTTCTTATCCAATAAGAATTCCTTCTCCAAGAAGGTGGCATTCCTAGAAACAAACACCTTTGTTTCAGCAGGATAATAGAAATAATATCCGATTGAATTCTTCGGATACCCTACAAAATAACATAAGCTGGATCGACTATCCAACTTATCTCCCACTGTCCGCTTCACGTAAGCAGGACATCCCCAAATCCTCAAGTACGAATACTTAGGAGCTTTGCCATTCCATAACTCGTATGGTGTTTTGTCCACTGCTTTAGTGTGGACGTTGTTCAACAACAATACCGCCGTTTCAAGCGCATAGCCCCAAAACGAAGGTGGAAGCTCAGTGAAGCTCATCATAGATCGAACCATGTCCAACAAAGTTCGATTACGACGCTCCGATACACCATTAAGCTGTGGTGTCATAGGAGGAGTCCACTGAGAGAGAATCCCATTCTCTTTTAGATAGTCCAAAAACTCGGTACTCAAGTATTCTCCACCTCGATCCGATCGAAGTGCTTTAATACTTTTACCTAGCTTGTTTTCTACTTCAGCATTGAATTCTTTGAACTTTTCAAATGCTTCAGACTTATATTTCATTAAATATAAATACCCATACCTTGAATAATCATCAGTAAAGGTAATGAAGTAGGTGTGGCCATGTTGAGTCCCTACTCTAAATGGACCACAAACATCTGTGTGGATCAAATCCAACAGATTCTGACTACGCTCAGGTTTCCCCTTAAAAGGAGATTTAGTCATTTTTCCTTTTAGGCAGGATTCACAAGTAGGTAGAGAATTAATATCAGACATATCAAACATGCCCTCTCCCACTAGCTTGTTCATCCTCCTTGAGGAAATATGACCTAGCCTAGCATGCCAAAGGTTTGCCGGGTTTTGACTATCGATTTTCCTTTTGTTTGTTGTCGCCGGTTTATCAACATAATTCACTGGAACGTCTTTTAGTTTTAAGTTGTATAGATCGTTTTCAAGTTGTCCATTTCCAATTAAACATTCATTCTTGTAAATATTGCAAATCCCATTCACAAAATTGCAAGAATAACCATCTCTATCAAGCATAGAAATAGAAATAATGTTTTTAATTAAATCTGGCACAAATAAAACATCTCTTAACAATAATTTAAAACCGTTCTGCAAAGTCAAACAAACATCTCCAATGGCCGTAGCTTCAACTCTGGAACCATTCCCGAGCCTCAGCTGGGTCTCACCCATTCTAAGCCTGCGACTTCTTGTCATCACCTGCAAATCATTGCAAATGTGAGATCCACATCCGGTATCCAATACCCAAGAAGTTGTATTAAGTGACATGTTTATTTCAATATAGAACATACCCTTTGCAGTTCCCAACTGCTCAAGATATTCCTTGCAGTTGCGCTTCCAATGACCCGGCTTCTTGCAGTAATGGCAAACATCCTTGGATTTTCCATTGTTTGAAGCCTTTGTCTTTTGCTTCTTCTCGGGCTCAACTTTCTTGGGTGGGGTAGAACGTTTCTTGCCCTTCATACTTGGCCCCTTCTTCGCAGAAGATGAGGAGCCCACCAAGAAAGCTGGCTTATCCTTCTTAAGTATGGATTCATATGTAACGAGCATATTGACCATCTCTTCAAGGGTGGCCTCTATCTTGTTCATATTAAAATTTATCACAAATCCATCAAATGAAGAAGGAAGAGACAGAAGCAATAAATCCACATTGAGTTCATGCTCCAACACCAAATCTAGGGTTGCCAACTTCTGTATGAGCCAAATCACTCGTACCCCATGATCACGGACCGAAGTCCCTTCACGCATGCGGCACGTCATCAACTCCTTAACAGTAGCGAACCTTTCAGCCCTCGACTGAGCCCCAAAAAGTTCCTTGAGTTGCGTGTGAATGCCAGCAGCATTCACCGTGTCCTCAAATCGCCTCTGGAGTTCATCAGACATCGAGGCTTGCATATAGCATTTGGTCTTGATGTCATGGTCACACCATGCATCAAGTTTGGCCAATTTCTCCGGACTTATGTCAGCTGGTGCTTCCTTCGGAGGTGCTTTCTCTAACACGTAGAGCATTTTCTCCGAAGTTAAGACAATCTTCAACTTCCGGAACCATTCCGTATAGTTGGCGCCAGTCAACTTGTTTTGTTCGAGGATCGAGAATAATGGATTTCGCGAATTCATTGTATGAAATACTGAAAAGAAAAACAGACATATATCAATGATTGTTTAACAATTTACTAAGACATAAAATAGGCGAATTTAATTTTATGAATCTCACTCCCACTATTTTAACGATTTCACCACCCTCTAGTGAAAACGGGAAACTTTTTCCTTAGTGAGAACATGGAGTCCAATTGACAAACTTATGGTCCCGAATAATATCAGCCAACCATAATTCTCAAAAGGTAGAGCCCAATTGCTTCCAAAGCAACCCCCATGTGTTTACCTCATGTCCAATAAGGGCCCAATAATATGACGCCGTTTAAAGTGACATGTCAAGATGACCCATCAATATTAAGTTGTGATGGACGGTCGCCATGTGGATCCCCCAAAAATATGAGCCGATCCCATGGGAGTTCCACCCAACTTACAACATTTGTCGATCCAATGTACAGCTTTCCGACGGACGGGCCCCCCCAATAATATGAGCCGGACCGTATCCGCGGGTAGCATCACATACATTGACCGTTGATGGAAGGTGGGAACATTTAAACAAATTTAAATTTCCTTTATTTATCTTGATATAAATTTTAAATCATATTTAAAATGAGGGATTTTTAATTATAAAAATATTTGTCTCATATTCATTTTATTGCATGCTTGCCGGATTCACGCAATTTATGTCTAAACATGCATACAATCATAATATCAAATATTATATAGGATGATCGATTCCATTTCTAATTGACCCGTGGTTGCCAATCACGGGTCTTAGTCCAATCCTAGGTAATATGCAGTATGCAATGCAATCCTATTACATGTGCTTCCAATTTACATTTCTTCAGTCTTTATTGTCTGCTGGGCCCACCGTCTTCAAATCTTGATCTCCCACTAAATCTAATGCATTTACAATAAATAACAATGACAAGTAGGGGATACATTTTTTTTAGGGGTGGGAACGGGCTATAAACCAAGCCCACTTTTATTACATATGACATTCATATCGGGCCATAAACCAGGCCCATTAATAAAACCAACAACAATAAAAACAAAATGTAAATTCCTAACATACACCTACAAAATTGGTCATGGCAATCGATCATCCTTATCCAATAACATTTAATTCAAAATTAATTTATTGGATAACATGCAGTGGCAATTCAAATTTAAACAAGATAAAATCATATTTTATATATAAAATCTCATTTCACATATAAAATCATATTTTATCTCTATATCAAATAAAATCATATTTTATCTATAAAATCCAATTTTACAAATAAAATCATATTTTACTCAATATATCATAAGATCATATCTTATCATCAATTGTACCAAAATAATTGATTTCAAAATTCAATTTACGGATAAAACATTAAAATTTTCCAAAAATTCAAATTTATCCAAAATAAATTTTAAAATTTACGGACTCGAACAATTCGATCCGAAATCTCGTGAACCAATCAAAAACAATTTTTGACCGGACCAAAAATAAAATTTTAACATATTAAAATTAATTTTTAATAAAAATATAATTTTTCCCGCGGGCCGCCCGGGACACTCCCGGGCCGGCCCGCACCCGGGGCGCGGGCCGGGGGCAGCCCGGCTGCCCCCTTAGGGCAGCGACTCTCGCTGCCCTGGCGGCGCCTGGCGCCGCCCCTGGGCGGCGCTGTGCGCCGCCCTGGGCGGCGCCGTGCGCCGTCCTGGGCGGCGCCGAACGCCGCTCCTGGGCGGCGCTGTGCGCCGCCCTGGGCAGCGCCGAGCGCTGCCCTGGGCAGCGCCGAGCACTGCCCTGCGCAGCGCCCAGCGCTGCGCTGGGCAGCGCACAGCGCTGCCCTGGGCGGCGACGGTCGCCGTCCTGGGTGGCGCCGTGCGCCCCCTTTGGGCGGCGCCGTGCGCCGCCCGGGGCAGCAACGATTGCTGCCCCACCGGGCAGCGATCCAATCGCTGCCCGGGTTTTGCCCCGAAATTTTTTTTTTTTTTTATTTAAAATATTTATTTTGTTTTCAAAAAACCGAGACTCAAAAATTTTGTACAATCGATTAATTTAATCGTTTGATCTGAGCAACCTGGCTTTGATACCACTGTTGGAAAAAACTGGCGGTCAGATCAATCACGATTGATACCCGGTGCAGCGGAAGTTTAAAAATTTTTTATCATGGAACAATTCCATGGTGTGGGTATCAACCATTCAACGATTAAATTATTGTGTGTGTAAAATTCAAATAACAATTAATTAAATTTTACCTCCAATCTCGAAGCGAGATTAATGGACACCACACAGATTTCTCTGCGCTTCTTGTATCTCCCAGGAACTGATGAACTCCTTCAATCAGGTCCACGAATGAGGTTTAAATCCCTCTGATAGATTGCACTAGAAAATCTATCAGAAGTTTTTCTGCGAAGAGATTAAACGAATCTGATTCGTTATTCCTGACTGCAATTCAAAAATCACAGACCGGAATTTCTCGGGCAGAGTATGGGAGGGGTCGGCCGATTATTACTTTGAGAGGCTAGGGTTTTCGATTTTTGCTTCTCAAAAATAATGAGCTGTTTTTTTTTAATTTCTGTACTGAAATAACTTATTTATAATGCAGGCCACTAACACCTTAGGGCCCATTAGTCATAAGTTGAGGCCCGACAAGCAAAGCCCGCTCGTTCAGAAATTAATATAAAATTCATCGTGACTCCAATTGATAAACCGATTTTACCAATGTGCACAGAAACCACTTCTGCACATTTTAAAGTCAAAATAAATTTTCCTGAATCCGAATTCAGTGGTTTCCTAAAATGTCCATCCCTATGTCATTTTAGGAAATCCTACTCCCTTACTCTTATTTAAGAAGTCCAACTCCTTAGTTCATTAAATTTAACTCTTTAAATTTAACTATCTCAACGGGGATTAAAACTCCATTACACTGTGTGACCCTCAATGGTTCAGGGATACAGCTAGCCGTGGGCTCACAACTTCTTGTGACTCGGAACAACACTTTCCGACTTGCCCAACGAATCATGGTAAAGCGCCTAGCAACATCGCCCCATGATTCCCTAGGTATCACTGATAGTGCCTACAAGAACCAGTAGATTTTGGTTAGCGTACAGTACGGTCCCTTCATCCAAATATCCCGATCGAATCAACAACCATTGGTATATCGAGAGTCGCTCAAGATTCGATAACTATGCAATACATCTTGAAGATCAAATTAGTGACATCGCATGTGCTACTAAGAAACCATTTCTTAAATCACATCAAGTACTCTGGCCAGAGATTTGTCACACTAATATCTCCTCAGATCGCATAGGATATCCACACTCGCAAGTATGTGGTGAATCCATGACAACAATGCATTGACTCCTATATGTGTCGTAACTGTACCCAATCTCGACACCTGATGACCCCCATAGAGTCGGTAAACGAGTCAAAGCACAGCACTAGCATATAGAGTCTCCATGATGTTTCAAGTCGTAAGGACTAATGGTGTACAACCAAAACCGCGGACTTTATCCACTCGATAAGTGATAACCACTTGGAAAGTCCGGATAGGGTAGTTCGATTATTCATCCTATGAATATCCATTTGCATGCTTCGAACATCTCCATGTTCCCTACCAATGAAACGTGGTACTCCGCATCGCAAATGCTAGTCTCAAACTCGAGCGATCCTTATCCTTATTATCGGACGGCTCAATCGACTAGGAACGGGTTTTAGAATATACAGTGACTATAAGATGTATTTCATGATAGACATCTCCATGTTCTACCACATCTTACATACACTATAGTATATTCAAGGTCTTTATCAAAACAACAATAGTATATCACAATATAACAATATGAAGTAATATAAAGTCATTGCCATAAAAGTGTAAATAATATTAAACAAAAGATTGTTTATACAAAGAGTCATCAAAGCCCATAGCCACACAGTTGGCTCACTGGGCACCCACTCTTACAGTCACGTCAGTGTGATGCTATCTGGGTTGTCGTTGACCGTTTGACGAAATCAGCACACTTTATTCCTTATAACCGGGAGTATTCTTATGATTGCATGGCACGCTTATATATCCAAGAGATAGTGAGATTACATGGGATTCCAGTGAGCATAGTTAGTGATAGAGACCCGCGATTTACCTCATGCTTTTGGGGTAGTTTTCAGGAGGCGTTGGGTACCACTCTAAGTTTGAGCACTGCATATCATCCAGAGACTGACGGACAGTCAGAGCGGACGATTCGTACGCTGGAGGATATGCTACGTTCTTGTGTCATGGATTTTGGCTTATCTTGGCAGGATCAGTTACCTTTGATCGAATTTGCCTACAATAACAGTTATCATCGTAGTATTGATATGGCACCTTTCAAGGCATTGTACGGTCGACGGTGTTGTACTCCGTTATTCTGGGATGAAATCGGGGAACAACAAGTCGAGGGTCCTGAATTGGTGCAGCAGATTGTAGACAAGGTAGATTTGATCAAGCATAAGATCAAAGTTGCTCAAGATAGACAAGCCAGTTATGCTAATATTCGTCGCAGGCCACTTCAGTTTGAGCCTGGTGAATATATGTTTCTACGAGTACCACCTTTCAGGAAGGTGATGAGATTCGGCGTGAAAGGCAAGTTGTCTCCTCGTTTCATTGGGCCTTTCCAGATACTGGAGAAGATCGGAGATGTTGCATATCGTTTGGCTTTACCGCCAAGTCTTTCCAGTATACATAACGTTTTTCATGTGTCGTTACTTCTGTTGGAAAACTATGTTCAGATCAATCAGAATTGATACCCGGTGCAGCGAAAGTTTTAAAATTTTATATGGAACAATTCCATATCATGGGTATCAAAACTTTACGATTAAATTGTGCGTGTAAAATTAAATAACAATTAAATTTTTACCTTGAATCTCGAAACGAGATTATGGACACCAACAGATAACTCTGCTCTTGTTGTATATCCCAGGAACTGATGGACGAACAATTCTTCAAACAGGTCCATGAACAAAAGTTTAATCCCTCTGATAGACTGCACTAGAAAGTCTATCAGAAGTTTCTACAATGAGATAGAACAGATATGATCTGTTAAATCAGTCTGCAAATTCAAAAATTCACAGACTGGATTTTCGAACTCTGTAGGGGAGGGGGGCGGCCGAATTCTCAAGAGAGGAGGCTCTCTAGGTTTTCGAAATTATGACCTCTGTTGTGTAATTTCTGTACTGCAATAACTTATTTATAATGTGGGCTGCTAACAGCTTAGGGCCCATTAGTCATAAGTTCAAGCCTGACAAGCAAAGCCCGCATGTTCAGAAATTAATATAAAATTCATCGTGACTCAGATTGATAAACCAATTTCACCAATGTGCACAGAAACCATTTCTATATCTTTTAGAGTCTAGATAAATTTTCTGAATTCGAATTCAGTGGTTTCCAAAAATGTCCATTACTATGTCATTTTAGGAAATCCTGCTCCCTCTACTCTTAAATAAGAAGTCCCACTTCTTTATTCACCAAATTTAACTCTTTAAATTTAATTATCTCAACGGGGATTAAAAATCCATTACTTGTGTGACCCTCAATGGTTCAGGGATACAGCTAGCCGTGGGCTCACAACTCCTTGTGACTCGGAACAACAATTTCCGACTTGCCCATCGAATCATGGTAAGAGCGCCTAGCAACATCGCCCCATGATTCCCTAGGTATCACTAATAGTGCCTGCAAGAACCAATAGATTTTGGTTAGCGTACAGTACGGTCCCTTCATCCATATATCCCGATCGAATCAACAACTATTGGTAAATAGAGAGTCGTTCGAGATTCGATAACTATGCAATGCATCTTGAAGATCAAATAGTGACATCGCATGTGCTACTAAGAAACCATTTCTTAAAACACATCATGTACTCTGGCCAGAGATTCGTCACACTAATATCTCCTCAGATTGCATAGGATATCCACACTAGCAAGTATGTGGTGAATCCTTGACAACAAAGCATCGACTCCTATATGTGTCGTAACTGTATCCAATCCCGACACCTGATGACCCCAATAGAGTCAGTAAACGAGTCAAAGTACAGTACTAGCATATAGAGTCTCAATGATGTTTCAAGTAGTAAGGACTAATGGTGTACAACCAAAACCGCGGACTTTATCCACTCGATAAGTGATAACCACTTGGAAAGTCCGGATAGGGTAGTTCGATCATTCATCGTATGAATATCCATTTGCATGCTTTGAACATCTCTATTTTCCATACCAATGAAACGTGGTACTCGGCATCGCAAATGCTAGTCTCAATCTCGAGCGATCCTTATCCTTATTAACGGACGGCTCAATCGACTAGGAACTGTTTAGAATATAAGTGACTATAAGATGTGTTTCATGATAGCCATCCCCATGTGCCACCACATCTTACATAAACTATAGTATATTCAAGGTATTCATCTAAACATCTTATAGTATGTCACAACATAATAATATGATAAAAGAAAAAGTAAACGCCATTATAAAAGTGTAAATTATATTAAACAAAAGATTGTTTATACATAGAGTCATAAAAGCCCTTAGCCACAAGTTGGCTCACCGGGCACCCACTCTTTCAATCTCCCACTTGCCCTAAAGCCAATAGTCATACTACGCAGTCCCATTGCTTCGCGATGTTTGTCAAATAATGGTCCTGGCAAGGGCTTAGTAAGTGAATCAGCGAAATTGACTGCAGAGGCCACTCTCTCGACAGTGATGTCTCCTCTTTCCACGATCTCCCGGATGATGTGGTATTTTCTCAGTACGTGTTTGGATCTTTGATGAGACCTTGGTTCCTTTGCCTGAGCAATGGCACCCATGTTGTCACAGTGCACCGGGACTTGACCAACAGCTTCAGGAATAACGCCCAACTCTTGGACGAAATTCCTCATCCAAACGGCCTCTTTAGCAGCAGCTGATGCCGCAATGTATTCTGCCTCAGTGGTGGAATCCGCTGTGGTGTCCTGCTTGGAACTCTTCCAAGAGACAGCACCGCCATTGAGCATGAACACAAATCCAGAGGTTGACTTCGAGTCATCCACGTCACTTTGGAAGCTAGAGTCGGTATAGCCTTCCAATTTCAATTCTCTTCCTCCATATACCATGAACATATTCTTAGTCCTTTGTAAGTACTTAAGAATGTCCTTCACGGCTTTCCAATGCATTTGACCGGGATTGGCTTGATATCTGCTCGTGACACTCAGAGCAAATGCTACATCCGATCTGGTAGATATCATCCCATACATGATACTACCTATGGCTGACGCATATGGTACATGTGTCATTTTCTCTATCTCTTCATCAGTCTTGGGACACATGGACTTGGATAGAGAAACTCCATGACACATAGGTAGATGTCCTCTCTTGGACCCATCCATTGAAAACCTTTTCAATATGGTTTCGATGTAAGTTGATTGAGTGAGTCCTATCATTATTTTAGATCTATCTCTATAGATCTGAATTCCTATAATATAGGATGCCTCACCTAAATCCTTCATCGAGAATCTACCTGATAACCATATCTTTATTGACTGCAACATCCCTACATCATTCCCAATGAGTAAGATGTCATCAACATAAAGTACTAATAATGTCACAGCATCCTTAACTACTTTCTTGTACACGCACGGTTCCTCCGGGTTCTTGATGAAACCAAAATCCTTTATTGTTTCATCAAATTTCTGGTTCCAACTTCTTGATGCTTGTTTGAGACCATAGATCGATCTCTGAAGCTTGCATACCTTATGCTCGCTTCCCATGGATGTGTATCCCTCAGGCTGCGTCATATAGATCTCTTCCTTAATGTTTCCATTAAGAAATGCAGTCTTCACATCCATTTGCCATATCTCATAGTCATACCAAGCAGCTATGGCAATACGGATTCTTATGGACTTGAACATTGCAACTGGTGAAAAGGTTTCATCATAGTCAACTCCTTGTCTTTGAGTATAACCTTTCGCCACCAATCGTGTCTTGTAGGTCAATACCTTACCATCAGGCCCAAGCTTTCTCTTGTAGATCCATTTACACCCTATTGGAACAATTCCATCGGGAGGATCTACTAAATACCAAACTTGGTTTGTATGCATCGAATCTATTTCCGACTGCATAGCTTCAAGCCATAAATTTGAATCCGCATCAGAAATTGCTTCCTTGAAGTTTCTTGGATCGCATCCAACGTCGGGTTAATCTTGATCCCCTACAAGAAGAATACCATATCGAATAGGAGGTCTAGAAGTCCTCTCGGATCTTTTAGGTATAGGCGTGTCCTCTGAAGATTCTTGAGGTATGGGATCATTATTTTGTATTTCGGGTTCTTCTCGAATTTCTTCGAGTTCCATCATCTCGCCTTTCTTATCCAATAAGAACTCCTTCTCCAAGAAGGTGGCATTCCTTGAAACAAACACTTTTGTTTCAGTAGGATGATAGAAATAATATCCGATTGAATTCTTTGGATACCCTACAAAATAACATAAGGTGGATCGACTATCTGTAGTGACCCTTACCCGGATCACCTACTAAACAGAACTTATGCATGCAATTAACTTAATAAAACAGATATCAGAATAAAACAGCGGAATCCAATAACATTATACAATCCCAAGTTAAGGAATCTGTAATTATCCAATAATATACAACCAAATCGAATAGCTGTATAAACCCAAAATAACAGTAATAAAACCTAAACGAAGCTCCAGCTGGCCAACCACTGACTAGCCCCTCCTGGATCCACCCTCCTCGTCCAATCGCAAACCTGCCCCATGGAATAGGGTGTCCAGAAAATACAAAGTACGAGACGTGAGCATAAAACGCTCAGTGCGAGAGTATGAGTATACATGCATGCAAAGTGAACTCCCTATAGACTCGAGGTCAAGGATCAGATAACAGAGACAGACCGGGCCCTGGTATGTAGCACGCTGTGCCGTCGCTTCAGGAGGTGGCTCCCATACCGAGATAACCGTGGAAACGCCGGAACCAAATCGATGGAAGTCCATCCACTAATAGGATAGGGTACAACCCTACTAACAGACATCTCGAAAGAGATACAGCAAGATGCAAATGAATGCAGCATAATATCATGGCATATAAATCATGCAGTCACATAATACATGCATACTCAGTCAAGATATCTCGAATAGTACTTTCGTACCTCAATACAGTGCAAGCTCTACCAACTCTAGGTCAACGCCTATAGTCTGCTCTACACTGCCAAATGATACTACTATCATTAAAGTGCTCTAAAATCCTTAACTAAGCTATTGCATACTCCTAAATATTTATAGGAAGCAAAAGCTATACCTTCGTCCGTCGTTAGCCCTTTGATGTCGATGCCTCCAGAACTTGGGCACAACTCCGCTACGACTATCGAACGTCTAGACGACTCCCGGTTCACGCCTAGGAAGGCTAGAACAACTCGAATATGACTAGAAATAGAGAGGAAATCCGGAATTGGAAAGGAGAAATGAAGCCTCGTCCTTCTATTTATAGACAACGATCGGAGCCTCCGATCCTCGATCGGAACGTCCGAACTTCGATCGGAACGTCCGATCCTGCCATCGGAGCTTCCGAAGATCCTTATCTGCCACGTGTCAAAATATCATTTGTTGACTTCGGATAGGGGTGATCGGAACGTCCGATCCTGATCGGAGCTTCCGATCAAGCCACACGTCATGCCTGACGTAATAACATCGGTGCCTCCGATCGCTCATCGGAGCTTCCGATCCTGTTCGGAGCTTCCGATCGTGCCTTCGGAGCTTCCGATCCGTCCGATGCCTAATTCAATTAATTAGCATTAATCCTTTAATTACTCAATTAGGGCACGGGCTACTACATTCTCCCCCACTTAAGATATTTCGTCCTCGAAATCAGATCTTAAGTACCGAATGCAAATACAGAAATCAGAAACATTCTTTATTCAAATCAAACGTTTAAAGAGTTTGCAACTGAATACAACTTAAAGAATGAAATCAAAACAACTCAGGATGGTCTTTACGCATCCTGTCCTCAAGCTCCCAAGTAGCTTCCTCAGTGTCTCGGCGCTTCCACTGGACTAAAACCAAAGGAATGACTTTGTTCCGTAAAACCTTATCCTTATAATCCAGGATACGAAGAGGTTTCTCAACATAAGTCAAATCCTTGTCTACCTGAACGTCAGATCGCTGCAGAATATGAGATTCATCTGCCACATACCGTCGCAACAGAAATACGTGAAACACGTCGTGAATACTGGATAGATGCGGTGGCAAAGTTAGTCGATAAGCCAAATCGCCAATACTCTCCAAGATCTCAAACGGACCGATAAATCTTGGAGACAACTTGCCCTTAAGGCCAAATCTGAGAATCTTGCGGAAAGGTGACACTCTCAGAAACACTTTCTCCCCGACCTCGAACTGCAAAGGCCTACGCTTGATATTAGCATAACTGGCCTGACGATCCTGTGCAGTCTTAATCCGTTTCTTGATCTGATCAACAATGTCTATCGCCTGCTGGATAAACTCCGGTCCTTCAGCCTGTCTCTCCCCCACTTCTTCCCAGAAGAGTGGAGTACGACAACGTCGCCCATACAATGCTTCAAAAGGTGCCATCCCAATATTAGTGTGATAGCTGTTGTTGTAAGCGAACTCGATCAACGGCAAATGATCCTGCCAGGCTGAACCAAAATCCATGACGCACGCTCTAAGCATATCCTCTAACGTACGGATAGTGCGCTCTGACTGACCATCAGTCTCCGGATGATAGGCTGTACTCAAACTGAGAGTAGTACCCATCGCACGCTGAACACTCCCCCAGAATCTAGAAGTAAACCTGGGGTCCCGATCGCTGACAATGCTCACAGGCACTCCATGAAGTCGGACGATCTCCTGAATGTACATCCGTGCCATGCGATCCACAGTGTACTCTCGGATATAGGCAATGAAATGCGCTGACTTGGTGAGTCGGTCCACCACAACCCAGATAGCATCACAGTTCCTCGGGGATACCGGCAATTGGGTCACAAAGTCCATAGTGATAAACTCCCATTTCCATTCAGGAATAGGCAGACTGTGAAGCAATCCTCCAGGTCGTCGGTGCTCTGCCTTGACCTATTGACACACCAAACATCTCGAAACAAACTGATAAACACTGCGTTTCATTCCCTTCCACCAGAAACGAGTACGTAGATCATTGTACATCTTGTTGCTCCCAGGATGAATACTCAACTTAGTGCGATGTGCCTGAGATAAAATCTCCTCTCGCAACTCTTCATCCTGTGGAATCACAAGCCTACCAGACAAACACAGAAAGCCATCTAACTGATAATGAAATCCAGACGAGCTACCCTCGTTAGCTAGACGAGCTAAACGCTGGGTCTTTGAATCAGACATCTGAGCATCTCGGATCCGCGAATACAAGGCTGGCTCAGATAATATCGCAAACATCTGGATACTCTGCATACCTTTCTTATGCTTGAAGGTAAAACCTGAAGTACAACAGTCACTGATCGCACTAGACATCGAACAAGTCTGAAGTGCGGATATTCGCACCTTGCGACTCAAAGCATCAGCGGTGAGATTAGCAGCTCCCGGATGGTACTTAATCTCGCAATCATAGTCCTTAAGCAAGTCCATCCAACGTCTCTGTCTCATGTTCAACTCCGCCTGCCTGAACAAATACTTGAGACTCTTATGGTCGGTGAAGATCTCAAATTTCTCGCCATACAGATAATGACGCCAGATCTTCAAAGTGAACACAATGGCTGCCAATTCCAAATCATGGACTGGGTAGTTGTCCTCGTGAAGCTTCAGCTGTCACATGCCCATTCTGAGTCAGGACACTACCTAACCCCTGAAGAGAAGCATCCGTGTAAACTACATACCCTCCAGATCCTGACGGTAATGCTAACACCGGCGCAGAAGTCAACCGCCGTCGAAGCTCACGGAAATTCTCCTCACACTCGGAGGACCACTCAAAATCCACACCCTTGCGGGTAAGCTGCGTCAACGGTCGAGCTAACTGAGAGAAGTTCAGAATGAAGCGACGATAATACCCTGCTAGACCCAGAAAACTACGGATCTCAGCAACTGTCGTCGGACGCGACCAATTAAGTACCGCTTCAATCTTGCTTGGATCAACAGAAATCCCCTCCCTGGATATGATATGGCCAAGAAAAACCACTCTATCCATCCAGAACTCACACTTGCTTAGCTTGGCGTACAATTGCTCATCTCGAAGAGTCTGTAGTACCAACCGCAAGTGAGAAACATGCTCTTCCATATTACGCGAATAAACCAGGATGTCGTCAATAAAAACCACGACAAACTTGTCCAAATACTCCCTGAAGACACGGTTCATCAGATCCATGAATATAGCCGGCGCATTAGTCAAACCAAATGGCATAACTAGGAACTCGTAATGCCCATAGCAAGTACGGAATGCAGTCTTGGCTACGTCCTGATCACGGACTCTCAACTGATGATACCCAGATCTCAAGTCAATCTTGGAGTAAATTGATGTGCCCTGCAGCTGGTCAAACAAGTCATCAACACGAGGCAACGGATACTTGTTCTTCATAGTGACTCGATTCAGCTGCCGATAGTCAATGCACAGCCGCATCGACCCATCCTTCTTCTTCACGAAGAGAACAGGAGCTCCCCAAGGAGATACACTAGGACGAATATACCCCTTGTCCAAAAGATCCTGTAGCTGATTCTTCAACTCACGCATCTCTGACGGAGCCAGACGATACGGTGCTCTAGAAATAGGCGAAGTACCCGGCATCAACTATATGCCAAACTCGACTTCCCTAGCAGGAGGAAAACCCGGAATCTCATCAGGAAACACATCTGGAAATTCATCCACAACAGGAATGCTCTCTATCCCAATACTCTCAGCGGACAAATCAACTGCATAGATAAGGTAGCCTTCCCCGCCAGACTCCAGAGCTCGACAGGCTCTCAAAGCTGATACCAAAGGCATCGGGGGTCGCGCTCCCTCACCATAGAAAAACCAGCTCTCACTCCCCTCCGGATGAAAGCGTACTAATCTCTGATAGCAGTCCACTGAAGCTCGATAGGTAGTCAACACATCTATTCCCAGAATGCAATCAAAGTCGTCCATCGCCAGGACCATGAGATTCGCCAACAGAACGTTCCCTTCGAACTCTAAAGGGCAACCCATCACTAGACGCTTAGCCAAAGCAAATTGGCCCGTCGGAGTAGAAACAGACATCACTACGTCTAGTGCAATGCATGGTAACTTATGCCTCTTAACAAAACGTGCAGAAATGAAGGAATGAGATGCACCAGTGTCAATAAGTACAAGAGCAGGTATACCATAAAGCATAAATGTACCTGCGATGACTTTCTCATTCTCCTCCACAGCCTGATCATGTCTCAGGGCAAACACCTGGCCAGAAGCTCGTGGCCTCAAATGAGAACTCCCAGCAGACTGTCCCTGCGACCTCTGCTGAATGGTGGCCTGAGAACCCGATCCTGAACCAGATCCAGAACCGCCTCCCCCAGACTGTTGACAATCCCTCCGAATATGACCAGTCTCTCCACAACGGAAACAAGCTCCAGAAGCTCTGCGGCACTTGTCGGATGGATGGTTCTTCCCACAGTGATCACACTTGTCCTTCTTACCATAACAGACAATACCTCCAGAACCAGAGGAAGAAGAAGATCCAGACTTCTTGAAAGTTTGGGCACGGGGACCCAAAGAACTAGCAGGTCTCGACTGAGAGAAAGACCTATTCCACCGAATGCTGTCCTCTGCCTGATGACAACGGCTCACCAAACCCTCGTAGGACATGTCGTCACCAACCGCCACACGGTCATGGATCTCAGGGTTAAGGCCCTGAAGGAACAGATTATACTTCATCTCTGAGCTATCAGCAATCTCGGGGCAATAGGATAACAGATCGAAGAACCTCTGCTGATACTCATCGATAGACATGGCTCCCTGTCGCAGACTCAGTAGCTCGCCTGCCTTCGACTGACGGAGTGCAGGAGGAAAATACCGCTTTTGGAAAGCTGTGCGGAACTCGGCCCAGGTGGCCACTCCTCTCGCCGCAACAAAAGGTGCAGAAGTAAACCTCCACCACCTGCGCGCACACCCATCCAGAAGATAACCAAGGGTCTCCACCTTCTGCTCATCGGTGCATTGAAAAGTCTGAAAAGTCGTCTCCATGCGGTCTAACCAGTTCTCCACATCCTCCGGAGACTCACCTCCAACTAAGGGCTTAGGACCCATAGCTAAGAATCGACGCACAGTGAAACGCTCGTCATCATGATGACGATGACGCCGTTCTCGACGAGGCTCCTGGTCGGCATCACCCCAACGCCCACCAACACTGCCATGAGAACTCTGGTCGTCACGATTTGACATCTACAAAAATACCTCAAGATGAGACAAAATCCCAAGAAATCTTTTGCATGCTCTGATACCATAAATGTAGTGACCCTTACCCGGATCACCTACTAAACAGAACTTATGCATGCAATTAACTTAATAAAACAGATATCAGAATAAAACTGCGGAATCCAATAACATTATACAATCCCAAGTAAAGGAATCTGTAATTATCCAATAATATACAACCAAATCGAATAGTTGTATAAACCCAAAATAAAAGTAATAAAACCTAAACGAAGCTCCAGCTGGCCAACCACTGACTAGCCCCTCCTGGATCCACCCTCCTCGTCCAATCGCAAACCTGCCCCATGGAATAGGGTGTCCAGAAAATACAAAGTACGAGACGTGAGCATAAAACGCTCAGTGCGAGAGTATGAGTATACATGCATGCAAAGTGAACTCCCTATAGACTCGAGGTCAAGGATCAGATAACAGAGACAGACCGGGCCCTGGTATGTAGCACGCTGTGCCGTCGCTTCAGGAGGTGGCTCCCATACCGAGATAACCGTGGAAACGCCGGACCCAAATCGATGGAAGTCCATCCACTAACAGGATAGGGTACAACCCTACTAACAGACATCTCGAAAGAGATACAGCAAGATGCAAATGAATGCAGCATAATATCATGGCATATAAATCATGCAGTCACATAATACATGCATACTCAGTCAGGATATCTCGAACAGTACTTTCGTACCTCAATACAGTGCAAGCTCTACCAACTCTAGGTCCACGCCTATAGTCTGCTCTACACTGCCAAATGATACTACTATCATTAAAGTGCTCTAAAAGCCTTAACTAAGCTATTGCATACTCCTAAATATTTATAGGAAGCAAAAGCTATACCTTCGTCCGTCGTTAGCCCTTTGATGTCGATGCCTCCAGAACTTGGGCACAACTCTGCTACGACTATCGAACGTCTAGACGACTCCCGGTTCATGCCTAGGAAGGCTAGAACAACTCGAATATGACTAGAAATAGAGAGGAAATCCGGAATTGGCAAGGAGAAATGAAGCCTCGGCCTTCTATTTATAGACAACGATCGGAGCCTCCGATCCTCGATCGGAACGTCCGAACTTCGATCGGAACGTCCGATCCTGCCATCGGAGCTTCCGAAGATCCTTATCTGCCACGTGTCAAAATATCATTTGTTGACTTCGGATAGGGGTGATCGGAACGTCCGATCCTCATCGGAGCTTCCGATCCAGCCACACGTCATGCCTGACGTAATAACATCGGTGCCTCCGATCGCTCATCGGAGCTTCCGATCCTGTTCGGAGCTTCCGATCGTGCCTTCGGAGCTTCCGATCCGTCCGATGCCTAATTCAATTAATTAGCATTAATCCTTTAATTACTCAATTAGGGCACGGGCTACTACACTATCCAACTTATCTCCCACTGTCTGCTTCACGTAAGCAGGACATCCCCAAATCCTCAAGTACGAATACTTAGGATCTTTGCCATTCCATAACTCGTATGGTGTTTTGTTCACTGCTTTAGTATGGACGTTGTTCAACAACAACACCGATGTTTCAAGCGTGTAGCCCCAAAACGAAGGTGGAAGCTCAGTGAAGCTCATCATGGATCGAACCATGTCCAACAAAGTTCAATTACGACGCTCCGATACACCATTCAGCTGAGGTGTCATAGGAGGAGTCCACTGAGAGAGAATCCCATTCTCTTTCAGATAGTCCAAAAACTCGGTACTTAAGTATTCTCCACCTCGATCCGATCGAAGTTCTTTAATACTTTTACCTAGCTTGTTTTCTACTTCAGCCTTGAATTCTTTGAACTTTTCAAATGCTTCAGACTTGTATTTCATTAAATATAAATACCCATATCTTGAATAATCATCAGTAAAGGTAATGAAGTAGGTGTGGCCAAATTGAGTACCAATTCTAAATGGACCACAAACATCTGTATAGATCAAATCCAACAGATTTTGACTACGCTCAGGTTTTCCCTTGAATGGAGATTTAGTCATTTTTCCTTTCAGGCAGGATTCACAAGTAGGTAGAGAGTTAATATCAGACATATCAAGCATGCCCTCTCCTACTAGCTTGTTCATCCTCCTTGAGGAAATATGACCTAGCCTAGTATGCCAAAGGTTTGTCGGGTTTTGACTATCGATTTTCCTTTTGTTCGTTGTTACCGGTTTATCAACATAATTTATTGGAACGTCTTTTAATTTTAAGTTATATAGATCGTTTTCAAGTTGTCCATTTCCAATCAAACATTCATTCTTGTAAATATTGCAAATCTCATTCACAAAATTGCAAGAAAAACCATCTCTATCAAGCATAGAAACATAAATAATGTTTTTAATCAAGTCTGGAACAAATAAAACATCTCTCAAAAGTAACTTAAAATCGTTCTGCAAAATTAAATAAACGTCTCCCACAGCTTTGGCTTCAACTCTAGAACCATTTCCGAGCCTCAGCTGGGTCTCACCCATTCTAAGCTTGCGACTTCTTGTCATCACCTGCAAATCATTGCAAATGTGAGATCCACATCCGGTATCCAATACCCAAGAAGTAGTATTAAGTGAAACATTTATTTCAATATAAAACATACCCTTAGAATGTTTCATACCAATGAAACGTGGTACTCGGCATCGCAAATGCTAGTCTTAATCTCGAGAGATCCTTATCCTTATTAACGGACGGCTCAATCGACTAGGAACTGTTTAGAATATACAGTGACTATAAGATGTGTTTCATGATAGCCATCCCCATGTGCCACCACATCTTACATACACTATAGTATATTCAAGGTCTTCATCTAAACATCTTATAGTATGTCACAACATAATAATATGATAAAAGATAAAGTAAACGCCATTATAAAAGTGTAAATTATATTAAACAAAATATTGTTTATACATAGAGTCATAAAAGACCTTAGCCACAAGTTGGCTCACCGGGCACCCACTCTTTCAACTTCGACAGTATATAGCTGATGAATCTCATGTGATTCAGTCTACTGATATTCAGCTAGAGTCACATCTGTCTTTTGTTGAATGACCAATCCGTATCCTAGACAGGAAGGAGAAAGTTCTTCTGAACAAGACTATACCACTTGTGATGGTACAGTGGCAGCGCCGAGGCATTGAAGAAGCAACTTGGGAAACTGAAAGTCGTATGCAAGCGGAATATCCTGAGTTGTTTTCTTTGTACTTTTGATTTACCATGTAAGATGTAATTACAGTTGTTGTAATAAAACATGGTTTGATGTTTCATATTGTTATCTTGATTTGTCTTTAGATGTTATTTCGCGGACGAAATATCTAAAGGTGGGGAGAATGTTGTAACCCAGAACTCATTTTAAGATAATAATATATTAAACATGATTAAGGGTTGGTAATTAATCAATTTCGGAGTGTTATTGGACTTCGGAAGAAAAATTTGGGCTTTTGACTTTGGGCCGGATCGGAAGCTCCGAACCTAGATCGGAAGCTCCGATCCTAGCCACTTCGGAAGCTCAGCGGAAGCACGAGATCGGAAGCTCCGATCCAGGAACGGAAGTTCCGATCTTCGGCTGCCAGCTTTGCCCGATGACTCAGTCGCGAGTTTTGACAAGTGTTGATCGGGGGTGAGATCGGAAGCTCTGATCGTCGGATCGGAAGTTTCGATATTGGCATGTCCTGCATGCATGCAATGAGCTGGATCGGAAGCTCCGATCCTGAAATCAGAAGTTCCGATCCTGGCCGGGAATTTTGCCTTTAAATAGGTCTCGTTCGATTTCATTTTGAAATACAAATTCCCGAGTTTCTTTCTTCAGTTATATGGTATGAGATATAAACTTAAGGGCCCTATCGGTTATAATAGAGGTTCTGGAATAACCAAGGTGTGGTTATAGTCATCCGGGACTAGCGACTTCAAAGGGCTAACTACGGACGAAGGTATGGTCCGGGAATCTATTTAAGTTGTGGGAGTACTTATTAGCTTAGTTAAGGCTTATAGAATTTATGTAGTGATACGGTGAACTTTTAAATATAGGCTTGGAACCTAGGATCCTACTTTACTTGAACTAGCCTAGAGGTACGTACACATTGACTGAGATTGCCAGCGAGTATACATGTTTATATGTTGCATTTATTTGGCATTATTATATGGCATGAGATATGATTTATCGCTTTCTATACTCATATGTCATGTGCATATACACGTTGAGCCTATACCTTGTTATACCTGATTATAGAGCCGCTCAGCTCTATACTCGATAGTCTGTCACTGAGAGTACCGCGACGGTGGGGGCATTTATGTCTGTCTACTCTGGTGTACTAGACGAGTGTGGTTGCACCCAGAGGTTGATCCGTGCGGTGGCAGCACTCATGTGGCGCCGGTACTGAGCATGACTTTTCAGATGACCCCTTTACCAGTCATCATGTTGCATGCATCATATATTTATGTGTGCTCATGTCTATGTACTGGGCGTTAGCGCTCACGTCCTAGTTGTTATCTTGGACACCCTATTCCATGGGGCAGGTCGCAGGATGGACGGAGCTGGTAGTTCAAGGCAGGACTAGGGAGCGGGAGCCTTGAGGATTTTATTATACAGCAGGATTCGATATAGCTGTATAATGTTTACTGTTTAAGTTTTCGATTTGGTTGTATCACTACAGTATTAAGCCTGGATTATTTACTAAGCTGATATGTAAACTATGAATTATGTTTCCGCACGTTTTTTACTGTGTTAAGTATTTTGCTGTATTAAGTTTAATGCATGCTATTAGTTGCCAGTTAGTAGGTGATTCCATGCAGGGTCACTACATGAAATCTCATCAATCATGCTTCTATCAGTTCGAAGTGACATCCATCAGTTCAGTCACAGAACAATTCTGAACAATCGGGTTCGCTACTAGTTGAATCCTGTTCAAAACTTACCGATTAGAAAATTCTGATTCGAGAGGATTAGGACACAACATCTCAATACATCTATCTGGTGTCCAACAACCTCTGCTCGACATACTCATTCGATCTCCAGAGTATTCGATACAACCAGTAACCCGAAACAGTTCATATCTCAATTAATTCATGCTTTAAAATTTAAATCACATATCCAAGTAATTCAAATAATTCTCAATCATAAAGCATGCTCGCATATTCTTCAATCATAGAATTAATCAATCACATGCAAGAAATTAAATTCAAGCGGGCTCGATCTACCCCGCTCACTTCTAAAATTCAGTCCAAAATCTTATCGCTCTGATACCACTTAATGTGAGACCCCGATTCTAATCATCTAATCTCGAATCATAATCAAATAATGATAAACAAAACCCGGGAGAAACAATCACAAAAAAAAAAAATTTCTTTCCAATTGCACTGCGCTCGCGCGAGCTATTCATCTCGCGCGCGCGCGGGCAATAAATCCAGAACCCAGGTTACAACCTCACTCGTGCGTGGTAAAAATTTCCAGAGACCCAACAGGGATCACTCGCGCGCGGGCCATCTGGCCAGAAAAATTCCAGAAATTATGGCATGCTTCCAATCTCAATTCAAAATCCATCCAACATCAATCTAGCATGCTCAAATCCTAATCCAATAACATGCAATCTTTCATATTCATACGATCAACATGATACAAAATTGATTCGAATATTCCATACTACAAATCAAATACAACTCTTCAAATTCTAATATGTTCACGACCAAATTCAACATGCATCTCAATCTTCATGCATTAATTTGAAAGCTTTGAACTAATCAATATCATCAAACAAACTTCTATATTCGATATTCTATACATCCAAGTTCTAAACGTGCTTTCAAAACATAAACTAGATTGGCATGCACTTTGCATTTCTAACTCGAAGTCTCACTTCTAATCTTCATTCTCGTTCTATCCCTGTCGTCTCTTACTCGATCATGCCCCACCTGTTGCCAAGTACACATACAAACAAAGACAACATTCGGATAATCCGGTGAGAATACAATTCCTAGTAAACGAGACTATCATGCATATACAATAAACATATCAATCATGATATATATGCATCAATCCAAGTCATATATCAACTTCAGATATAAATAAAGTAATTCATTCAAGTACTTAATTAAAATGATATGCATGACTTTAAAATCTCTTGATTATCAGACTCAGATAATCAAATGGAATTCTTCTTTCTTTCTTTCTTCGGTTTGGGATCCCGAGGTTAAAACATCCAACGATCACACCGACTCCCCTCTCGAGATGGACATGGTATGTTTTAATCCTCTAGACTTCAGAGCATTATAGTGAGCTACTCGATGTTAGGATCTAAATTTCCTAACACACTTTACAAGATGAATAAGTCCTTGCCCCTAGCATAAGCTAGTAACAACCCTAGCACAAGCTAGTAAGAACCAAATACAATAAGCGTGAATAATCTAACTAACTATCTCTTCTCTATTTATTCTTTTCTCCCCATCTAGATCCTTCTGATGAGTCTTAAGATAAGGGCTTGGGCCTTTGGTATATTGGGCCTAACAATACCACTCTCTTCAAAACAACCTTGTCCTCAAGGTTGGAGTTACGAATTTGAGCTCTAGTGGTTCCTTCTGCAATTGATTTACTGTTTGACGCCCTCTTACAATTGACAATTACAAGGCTTGAATTGTGGATGACCCTTGACAACAGCGCCCAACCATCTATCGTCACCCACCGCCCCTCCTTCGCTTTTTGACTAGAAACTGGACTTCCGTTCATCTGATATGAATATTCTAGGATAAGGGCTTGGGCCTCTCTTGTATACCCACTACATGGTTGCTTGTAGAGAAAGTCTCTGAAGCCCAGCCCATTACCATTGAATCCGCCGACCCTCTGAAATATAACAGGGCCATGGGCCATTCTTTCCCCCATCCAACTTTTATATGTGGGCTTACAAACAGTAAAGCCCATGTTTTGTCCTTCAACGACATCACGTGCCTCTGCTCGCAAAAACCCCATGCGCATGTTGCGCGACTCTTCCGCCCTCTCCTCCTGCATCATCGCAACCACAAATTCAAATGGTTTCACGGTCTTTCGTCCACTGTATCGACCGATCAACTCTATGCCGCTGATTTTTGGGTGCCGTCCAATCCTTGATATCCAACCCATCTGGTAGATCTGTTGAATCCCAATAAAATCTAGTAGTCTCTGGGCTTGTTTCTTTTCCTCAAATCTGTTCGCCTTTTCTAAAGCCCATCTGTTGGGTTCATCTTTAACGCTGCTATGAGTTGCTTGTATGCTTCTACTCCCAGATCCGAACTCATCCTTGATGAATCCAGAGTTATCCACCTCTTCGCGTATGACCTGTTGAACCTCTTCCTTTACATCAGTAGGTTTGTGAAATCCCCTTACGGCTTGAAAATCTCCTTTATCAACTGATTTTGCATTCTCTGCGTCCCCTTTGCTAGTTTCTTCTTCACAACTGTCGATTTCTTCTTCAGCATAGGGGGTCTCTTTGTTGGTGGTTTTCTCCTGGCTGGTGGTCTCGAAAACTCCATGGAAGCCCTCTGCATGACGCCTGTTTTGCTTTTTTATGATAGTTTCCAACATCGCCTTTATGTCTCCCAGCGATTGTTGCACCGAAGACTCCATCACTGCTACTCCAATAGGTGAGCTATATTTCTCCACTGGAAAATCACGATCGTCTCCCCTTTGCGTGTTCATCCCTTGCTCCACCAGAGCTTTAGAAACTGTCAACTTAGCCATAGCACTATTGAGAGAACTCATATTCTCCTCCATTACCAGCATATTCTCTTGCATTCTCTTCCTCATCTTCTCCATTGCCACCAATCTGGTCGCTGCCATTTTTCTCTCTTTTGATGGGAATCCGGCAGGTACGGACCAATTGTTAGGATCTAAATCTCCTAACACACTTTACAAGAAGAATAACTCCTTGCCCCTAGCATAAGCTAGTAACCCCCTAGCACAAGCTAGTAAGAACCAAATACAATAAGCGTGAATAATCTAACTAACTATCTCTTCTCTATTTATTCTTTTCTCCCCATCTAGATCCTTCTGATGAGTCTTAAGATAAGGGCTTGGGCCTTTGGTATATTGGGCCTAACACTCGACAAGGTAGCAAATCGCCTACCAGCCACTCAACTACAATCCCTAGATCGTCTAATTCAAATTGAAATGAATCGAGGCTCAATATGAATGCATATGTCATCTCATGCATTCTAATATCATTTCAATCATCAATTCATAATAGCATTCAATCATGCTTTCATTCATCAATTCAAATAACCATTCAATCATGATTTCATCAATATAAATGCATATGTAATCTCATGCATTCAATTATCATTTTATCCATCAATACAAATAATCATTCAATCATGCAAGTATGTCAATTTCTTCGGAACACTCGAATAAAGTCTAATTCGAGTTAATCATTTCATTCAAGTCTGAGTCGTCTTTTACCTTATTCGCTTCGAAGGTACTTCAATCTGAAATCAATAACAAGGATAATCATCAATATCCTATCGAACTCATTCAAAACTCAAACAACTTCTTCAATCGATAAATAAGAAACTCGATACTGTACCGACTTCAATCTTCCAAACTGTCCAAAGCTGCTACCTCGCAACTCTGCTGACTTCAATTCAATCTATCAGAAGAAGTCAAATAGGATCAATATCGACATCAAAAACTCAATCAAACTCGATACGATCAAAACATCGAAACGATTCCAAAACTCAAACTGACGGCATAACGACAATAAACTGATCAAACCGGAAACGCAGACAGCAATTCAACAACTCAATCTACTCATTCCAATCCTCAAACATCAATTCCAACACAATCCCAACACATCACAAAAACATGATTTTCGAAAATAACAAGAAAAATCATATCAAATCCATTCGTCGCTAGATCTTCGAACCGTCTTAGATATACTATCACAGCTATCTCATAATCATCCTCTCCGAATATAAATCAATTCTAAAGACATCCAAAAATTCAAACTTCTCAGAATTAGGATAAACTTACTTCCAAACGGAGCACTCGTCGCTGTGATCGTAGATATCAAGTCAGAAATCAATTCTATCGGACGGATTGAGCTAGAACTGAAATCACAAAAGCTTGGGAAGCTTTTCTCACGCCAAATATGGAGGATGGCGGTTTGGTGGAGGTGATGAAGTGAAAAATTCAAGTCAAATCCTTTTAAATATCTAATAAATCCCAAATTTGCATTTTAGTCCCTGAAAATTCTGAAAATTGCATTCTAGTCCTTGATCAAAATTAAATCGGCCCTCAACTTATAAAATCTCTGATTATCTCAAATAAAGTCTATTAAGATAATTTTGGGTCGTTACAAAAATATCTCGATCTTTATGTTCTTTTTCACATTATCTCCTCTCGTCCTTTTAACCTCCCTCGCTTTGTTATGCAAGTTATGCATAATACTACTAAATCATCGAAGCGAGTGAGCCTTCCTTTTGCTCGTTTCATTAATCGTATTTTGATCATTTCGATATTATATTTGATGGCGTGGCGAGCATGCCTATTCCCGATTCTCATATCTTTAACCACGCCACTATCACTAAAATGGATTTATCTTGGAATCATGTCTTCTCTCGTTGGGTTGACGACCCAACTCCTGCTTTTACAAAATTTCATCCAGTGACTAACTTTTTTATTCCTTTTTCTGGTCTTCCTCCCTCCGTTCAGTTGAAGGGATTTCCTTCTCATCCTCCTACTAAAGATATTCCCTCTTCTTCTTCTGGTGCTCCTTCTTCTCCGCCTATTCTAAACATGGCTGATATTCCTATTTTTTTTCCCAATGTTCCTCCTACTCCTCTTAATCACTTTTCTTTTGATCATTTTTCCGAGTACTTCAACCGCCTCGAAAACACCATTGCAAGCAACCATGCCCAGTCAACTGCTACTTTGACCAAGATGAGTTCTCGGGTCACTACCTCTTTAGACGAGTTGACCTCTCGTGTTTCTTCCTTGGAGACGCGTTTTGATCACTACTTATCTCATCCACCGTCGCGGAATGAAGATGACTCTTAGATTTTATTTTTATTTGCATTTAAGTTGTAATTTTAAATTTAAATGTAATATTTAGGTTGTTTAATAAAATTAGTTTGTTCAAAGTTTTATTATCTCTTTTTCATTTATTTATCTTTTTTGATTATCTCAAAAAAGGGAGAATAAGATTGGTTAAATTAATTATGTTATTTAATTGAGAGGGAGTTATTTATTTAAATGTTTATGCTATTTTAATGCATATTTATTTCTCATATTTAACCAAGTTTTGTGATCATAAAAAAGGGGGAGATTGTTATGCCTTAAACGCATACAAATCTAGTATTGTGAGATTAATGTTTTTAATGCATTAACAAGTCTCAAAAATTATGTTTTGATGATTACAAAACTAGGTTAAGTGTTACTAATGATTTAAATTGAGAAAATGCAGATATTAATTTGATGGATTAAAATTGAAGAACAAATCAAGAGTAACAATTTTCGAATTACAGAGTTCGGATGGTCCGAAGTATTTCCAGACTATTTTATTGTTTTGGAACCAGTTCGGATGCTACAAAGAAGCAGTTCGGACGATCCGAAGACCCGATCAGACGTTTCAATCTCTTTACGACGATTGAAAAGATTTGTCCAGAGACTTTGCTCGACAAGGGATTTAATGCAGCCGATCGGATGGTCCGATCTTAAGTTCTGATGATCCGAACAGTTCCACAGCCGCAAAAATTTGAATTTGAATCAGTACAGTTCGGAAGCTCCGAAAACAGGATCGGATTATCCGATCTGGCCCGTTTCAACACTATAAATAGAGGCATTCCGAGGCCAATTGAAGACACAACTCAAGCATTCATCCTCTCATCCTCTAAAGCACCATTTGAGCGATTCTTCAAGCATTCTAAGCCTATTTCAAAGTCCCTCAATATATATTTGTGTATCGAGTTGTATAAGTGCTTGAAAAATCCGAGTTGTATATACTCGAGTGTGAAGCCGAGTTTATCGGGTTGTTGTGGCTATCCTTGGAGCCCTTAAGGCCAAGTGTGTTGAGTTGTTGTAAGGATATCCTTGGAGCCCTCAAGGCCAAGAGACGCGGTGATCGTGTTGTCATTGTATCGGTTACTTGGAGCCATCAAAGCCAAGACGAAGTGCTAGAGATACCTTGGTTAATCGACCTTAACCAAGAAGGGGAGACGTAGACGATTTATCGTCGAACTTTCATAAACATATCCTCTCTTATTTATCTCTTTATTTACTTTCCATCATTTACTTACCGCATTTATTTTAATTGCCCTAAGTCTTCCGCTTGCGTTTTTACAAAATTATTTTAAATTGCTAAAAGTTGCCAATAGAACCTAATTCTCACCATTAGGTTCTAACAAATCGCAAGTTTGCCACGAAAACTATAAAAGCTGAAGTAAAATGCCATTTATATAAATTATGCAAAAAAAGTTTAATTTCGGATGCAACTTATTACTCACCTACAGACATCCATTAATGTTTTCACAAGAAAGTGCAACTCCGTACATTTAATCACGAAGCCTCCAACATGGTTAAATAGGTTCTTACCTATACAGTCGATTATCCAATAAATATTCCAATCCAAAAGACAAATAGAACAATAAGATAATGGAAGTAATCAACACAACTCATTTCCTGAGACCAAACAATAAACGTATATTCAGAGAAAACTGATTGAATGGATGAATCGTCAAACCTGAATCATAAAAAATTAAATCTTCAAATGAGGAAGAAATTAAGTTTTTCGGAATTGGAAGAAAAAAAATCAGGCGGTGCGGTTGATTTAAATTAGTCGAAGAATTTAAAACAAAAAGAGGTTAAGTTAAAGAGTTTCTACCACGACTATCGTGTGGAGAAGTTTTCTTGTGGAAGACATACTGCATCAATTGTGTTGTGGGGGTGTTTTTTTTTTTCGGTAATGAAAGTAAAAGAAACATAAGGTGGGGTTGATTTTCTTCCAAGCCCAAGAAGAAGCAAAAAACCATGCTTGATTTGTGAGAGTTTTGTTTCAGAGAATCTGATTTTTCGAATGTTCCATTTCAGATAGACTGATGAGTTTGAGTTAAGACAGGAGACAAAATAACGTGGGTTGAATTGATTTAGGAGAGTGGAAAACGATCCATCAACGTTGTGCTTTGATTTCGTCAATTAATCTTGAACACTACGATGAATCGATTATCGTTAAAAGAAAATATGAAACAAAACAGTCCTATATTTAAGAAAATCTAAGAAGGCCAAACATGAGAATTGAACCGTAAAAACTCTTGGCAGAAATACTCTTTGATGATGATTTGGGTGAGAGACAGATAACAAAAATATCAATCAATGTTTGTCTATATTTTGAGAGTGAAGAAAGAGAGTCTGAAACCATAAAAAAAACGTGTAAAGAAAGGTATGAAGTGGGACGGTTTTTTACTCTCGTTGTGAGAATAGGAGGCAGATTTTGATTTTTTTTTCTCACACGGAATACATTTATTTCTCAGTAAAAAAAAATAAGAAATTAATGAAAAATTAGAAAAAGTCATACCAATGCACCAATAAGTTAATATTAGGCCCACATCTTTAATATAATAGTAACAGATAGTAAGACACAATAAGAGATAATTTGGTGACTTTGTCTCAAGTTTGTTTTGATAAACTTATTTCATTATTAAAAAACAATTTAATAAAAAATACACATTTTGTTTATGTTTATAAGTTATTTTTCTTATATATTTTATGTATAAACAATATGTAGGTATTAATATTATTAATAAGAAATTTTAAAAATAATAAGTAAATAAAAAAAATTTAAATATCGAATAATATTAATTTTAACCGTGAAATTTAATTTTAAACCATATATAAATATAACCCAAACACCACAATAAAATACTGTCCTTGAATTTCAATTTTAATTTTAATGATCCGAATGTAGTTTCGGATCTCATTTTTTAAAGATCCGTTGGATAACCCATATAAAAAAAATCTTTACGACCTTGAGAGCGAAATTGGTTTAAAAGCGCAAAAAAGAAGTCAGTTCCTACTCCCTACTGCGCCAGACTCATCGACACCGACAAACCCTTTGCCGTCGATTACGAGTTAAAAAATAGAACACCGATCGAGTCTCTGCCGTTCTAATTTAAGGTTAGTTTGCGTTGTTCTTCACTTTTGTTCTAAAAAAATCTGTTTTATTTATTAGGTTTTAATAATCGAAAACGATTCTATAGGAAATCATTAGTTCCTCTTTCGTAACAAGCTCGGGTTTGATTGGTTGTTCCAAAATTAGTGTTTTATGATTGATGAATATATTACAAAACGCAGTTTTGAAAACCTTACCAGTCATATGTTCTGTACAGGAATTGTTTCATAATTTATGTAAATAAAAGTGGTTAATTATCTGTTCTTGATATTGGTTAGTCAGTATAGCCTGGATTATTTTCCTCACAATTTCTAATTTTTTTAAAAACATACATGAAATATGCACATAAACTGGTTATTTACTTCATAAATTATGACGTTTCACTTCATAATAGGTCATTGTTTCTATATACTTCACTTCGTCCACCTATTATTTATTAAGACACTCGTTAGTATTACAAATATGCCTACATGCTGAACCTTGGTGCTCATCGTTGTATTTCATTTGTTCCACTTAGTATTGATCTGTTAAATTCTGTGTTGTTAGTTAATAATAACAATATTTGTAGTCATGGATCTTAATAATTGTATTTCATTTGTTCCCTCAAAAATTCAAATTTTCTCGTGGACAAGTGTCCTTGGTAAGTTGCCGACTTCGGAGTTGTTGCAAAGAAGATGGCCCTCGTGTGCTTTGAATCCGAATTGGTGTGTTTTATGCCGGAGTGGGGGGGAAGCTCAAGATCACATGCTCATACACTGCTCTTTCACGTATGGATTGTGGTCAAGAGCGTTGGCGGAGTTGAGGCTAATGTGGGTAACACCTCGACCTACGAAGGACCTGTATGCTACTGATTTGGCTCGACTGTTGGGTAAGAAGGGGAGAAAATTTTGGTCATTGGTGGTTCATGGTATTACTTGGTCGGTGTGGTTGGAGAGAAATGAAAGAATCTTCGAGGATAAAGAACAAACGGCGGAAGTGTGTTGGGAAAAGATTCAAATACGGATAGCTACGTGGAGTAGAGCGTTTAAAGATTTTCAGAACCTATCAATTTCGGATTTATTAAGGGATTGGTCGTTTATTTTCTGTTGATGTTTTAAGTTTTGATAGGATCTAGCACTACTGGCGGATGTCTTGTCCGCATTTATCTTGTAATTTCTTACATTATGATATAATATATTAAGTTTCTTATCAAAAAAAAATAATTGTATATTTTGACATAATCAATCAATTTATTTTTTTCACTTTTCTAGAAATCAACCTCATATTTCGATGATGAAGGCGATGATGACTAAAAAATGCTGGTTTTCAAATAATTTGGAACAACGAGAAGTTAAAATGCCTGAAATTAAGGACAATGAAGTGTTGATCAAGGTGTGTGCAGTTGCTGTTAATAGAGGTGACATAACTGATGTGGCTACAACTGATGGCGTCTGCCCAGGCCTTGAATGCTCCGGAATAATTGAAGCAGTTGGAAGAAATGTTAATTGTTGGAAAGTTGGAGAAATGGTAATCTCTATCTCCCCCAAGATATGTATTACAGCATTATAAATTATGTTTTTCTCCTAACTTTTCTTTTTACCCTAATGCTGACTGTTGGAGGAAGCTTTGTTTTTTTTAAAATAATATTATACATATATATATATTTAAACCAAGTACGACAATTTTGTGATGCATTACATAAAATTGTGAATTTCAGGTTTGTGCCATTCTTGAGTTGAGGAGGGTATGCTGAACAAGTGGCTGTACCGGCAAACTTTCTTCTTTTGTTACCTGATGATATTGATTTAGATGATGCTGCAGGCCTACCTTATGCATCATGTTGCTCACTCTTAGCTTTATTCAAATTGCATGGTCCCAATACGATCGAAACTAAAAAGATTTTGGTGAGAACCGAGACTAAAAGTTACTGAACGACGATTTAAACAAGTTATTTTAAAAAGTGATTTTGATTCCATATTTCTGTTTTGCGCGTGTTTATACCTAAATGTCGAAGTAAATGTCAGCCTTATGTTTATAATTTTTCTTGATTTTTGTCATCGAGGTAATATGTTTTGTTAAGTGATGACTTCTAGTTGTTTCGCCATTTGTATTTATTTACAATGTTGAGAGTATTTTGTTTATATTTTCTTTGGTTGCAAATTATCAAAGTCATTAACTAATTTAGACTCCTATAACTATAATATTTAGATTCGCGAAGGCACTAGCGGGATTGGTGCGTTGGCAATACAATATGCAAAGTACTTGGGCTTAAAAGTAATTGCCTCCACAGGTGACATTGTTTACCGCATTATAATCTTCAGCCGATTCTCGTTTCTGCAACAATTTATACTGACGTAATTTTCTATATTATTGCATATGCTCACCCTTGATGATATCCTAAGGAAGTAGCGACAAGTTTTCAATTTGTCATCATTATGGTGCTGATTTTTGTGTCGATCACACATCAACAAACTTTGCAAGGGCCGTTATCGAGAAATCTGGGTGCGTTGGTAGGTTGCACCTATCCTTTATCCATTTTTTTTATAGGAAGCGATGTTATATTAGATGATAAACAATTATTAATTGCAAAAGGAGGACCAACAGTCCGCACATTAGACAACTATTTCTCGGTACATGTTAACAAAATATGCAACTCCAATCCCTTAATAAATTTGAAACCATTTTGCGGGTAAGGTTTCACCTATGCTTTATCCTTTTTTTTATAGGAAGTGATATTGTATTAGATTATAAAAAATTATTAATTACATAACAAAAAGAGGACCAGCAGTTCGCACACTAGACAACTATTACTCGGCACATATTAACAAAATATGTAACTCCAATCCCTTAATAAATCTGAAACCGATAATTCCTTAAACTCAATATGCTTCCTAATCCATATCAAAGAAACCCATAACATAATCTTCTCCCAGCACGGCTCGACCACCTCTTTGCTATATCGTAAAAATTCCTGTTATTTCTCTCCAACCAAACCAACCAACAAGTGCTGTGTACCACCACAGTCCATGAATTGTACCCCTTCTTCCAAGGACACAACCAATATCATCATTAAATAAGTCCTTTGCCCTCGGAATTGCCCAAACCACAACTTCTCCAATTCTCTAAACCAAAGACGTCTCGTGAAAGGGAGATGAACAAAAATGTGGTCCTGATTCACCTCATTTTGCCGGAACAATATGCACAAGCTCGGGCAAAAGTATAAGTAGGCCATGGCCATCTCTTTTGAATCATGTCACAGACGGATAGCTTATCATCTATGTAGCACAGGTACTCCTAAAATTTTTTTTTGGAGTATTGGGTATGGGTATGACACACGAATAAGCGTGTCGGATATGGAAAAACCCGTGTCGATATTTTTCAAGTTTGACTGGTCGGGTATGTTTTGGGTACGGCTTGACACGGCCCGGACACGTTTTCCGGGTATGTTTGGACTAACTTGCAAGTAATTAAAAGTTTCAAGGGTTAAATTGAAAAATATAAATTTTTTGAGTACTATTTAATAAATAGAATAAAATTTATTGGGCTTAAAAAAGCCCTAAATTAGCCAATAGCCATTCTTTCTTCTCGTTCCCCATTCTTCTGCTTCTCTTATCGCGATCATCACCACCCTCACTTCTTGAAGTTTTCTGCTCGCCGGTCGCCGCCGTCGCATATCGTAGGCCTGAGCGGGATCCTTTGCCAAAATGGTCCCTCCAGCAGCAGAATCCACAGACAATCGAGTAGGTGTGTTCAGACCATTGTAGAACCACTCAATCTGCTCTCAATCTGCAAAATTGTGGTTAGGACAACGTCTAAGTAATTCTTTGTACCTTTCCCATGCTTCATACAACTGCTCAGAATCATGCTGCCGAAAAGTACTAATCTCGATCTTCAGTTGGGTGGACTTGACAGGTGGAAAATATTTTGCAAGAAACTTGACTGCCATGTCTTCCTAAGTAGTTATGCACCCCAACGGCAGAGATTGCAGCCAATTCCTTGCCTGATCCCTGAGAGAAAAAGGAAACAAACGCAGTCTAATTATATGATCAGAAACTCTATTAAATTTTACCGTGTCTGTTATCTCCTTGAATGTCCTCAAGTGTAGGTGAGGATCTGCAGTAGTGCTTCCATTAAATTGGTTCGATTGAACCATGTTGATTAACGCCGGCTTCAGTTCAAAATTGTTGGCGTTAATGGTCCCTCGAGCGATTCCAGAATAGTGAGCCTGGATGGTCGGTTTGAAGTTGTATCTGATTGGCACCACGGGAGGTTGTTGTACTTCTTCTTCAGCCATGTTCCTCAGTTCTTCTCTCCTCGCTCTTCTCAAAGCACGTGCAGTTCGTTCGATCTCCGGATCAAACAGTAGTGAATTTTCGCTTTGAGACCTTCGCATAAACTGCACTTCAAGAAAAATAGAAACAATCAGCAACTAAAAATAAAAATAAAAACTCTAAATTAAAATCTAGACTAATTGTTAACAAGACTAAATTAATTTCAAAAATTACTCCCCGGCAGCGGCGCCAAAAACTTGTTGTGAAAAATTCCTCGCAAGCGTACGAGTGTCTAGTTTTAATATAGTGAATGAATCAAGTATCGTTCCCACATAGATTAAATTGAAAATATTCAGTACTTGTAATTATAATAGTCCCAATTTTATTTAGAAAATTGAATTTTAGAGGTTTGCAAATAAATAAAATAAAAGATGATTTTATAGCACGCACACAATTTTCAGAGATTAATAATCAGAGGAAAAATGGTTTAGAGGTTTAGATTTTATCTGGTTTCAACAACAATCATTTCTAAATAATTTAGTTTCATGAATTCCTTTCAATTAATAGCCAAGAACACTTAGATTATTCTATTTCCCTCTCTCGAGCATCAAATAGAGTGTATCAACTACAGTTCAATTCCAATATCTCTATTAAGAATTTAATTGCAGTGATCTATTTTAAAACAATGTTCTTCCTAAAACTCCATTAACGCTATATACTCTCTCGAGCTATATAATAATTAACGGTATTAATTCTATCTGTCCTATTCAAAATCTCATCTGTCGAGTGCCGAATTCCAAATAAATATTACAAATCAATTATTGATCAAATAATTGAAACGACAATCAAAACTAGAAAGAACAATTAATCTAAGGGAATTCAATTCAATAAAATCAAAAACTCATGAAAGTGTCTACACCAGGTTCCATCCGACCTCTAGACTCTAAAAGATTAGTTCATAATAAAATTCAAATAAAACCAATTCATGTTCAAAAATCCAGACATGAATTCAGAATTAAATAAATAAAAGAAGAAATCAAATCCATCGTCGACGCCGTGTCCGGTTGATCGAGCTCCGTCTTCGTTCTTCACGTTAAAGCACAAATTTCTTCCTCCAGAAATCACGATCTGTTCTTCTCTGTGTGAATTGTCCGGCCCTGTGCGTGCGGCTTCCTTTCAATTCTAATTCCAGAATTCCTTTTATATTGTACGCGTCAAAAGGCCCAAATAAGAAAGCCCAAAGAATTTCACGTTTCTTTTCCTTTTCTTTCTTCTCTTCACAGCTTTTCTTTTCTCTTTTGTTATTTTCTTCACTTTTTCTCCTTTTATTTCACAAATCTTCTTTTTCTTCATCTTTCATCGTCAATTTATAAATTCCCTACAATCACAAATACAACAAAACTCATGCATAAATCTGCTCGAAACAAATATTTAATAATTAAAATTATATATAAATTAAGTGTATAAAATACACTTATCAATAATTCAATACAAATGTAGTTATAGAGTTATACAATATTCGAACTAATAGAACATGCTCCATACAAGAGTTCAACTTCTAACAACAACGAGTCCTCATTTCTATCATATCAACACCTAGCCATGCGATCTCTGACTCGGTCCTGCCCCACCTGTTGCCAAGCACACACACAAAGATAAGACAACAGCCGGATAAACCGGTGAGAATAACTCCCAGTATAAGAGACAAACATGCTATATCAAATAACCATCTCAAGTAATGATATAAAAAACTCACACATAATCAAATGAAAGTGCAATGAATGCATTACTTCAAATCTCTAGATTATCAAGCTCAGATAATCAAAATGCATCTCGTCTCTTCTTTTCTTCGGTTGGGATCCCGAGGGTAAAATATCACAACGATCACATCGAACTCCCCTTTCGAGGCGGATTATGTATATTTCAATCCTCTAGACTTCGGAGGATTATAGAGAGTTAAATCTTGCAATTGTAGTAATTCGCCTACAAAGCCACTCAACTATAATCCCAAGAACGTCTAATTCAAAATGAAACAATCATTTGGCTCAATATGAATGCATGTGAATTCTAATACATTCAATCAATAAACTCAATTATTTCACATAAACATGCAAGTATGTGATTTCTCGAGGACACTCGAATCAATCCGGATTCTAGTTAATCGTCCTATTCTTTCCAATATCGTCTTATACCTTCTCGTTGATTCACAATCTTCAATCGGCTTCGATCTATAAAACAATCCAAAGCTGCAACCTCGCAACTCCACTGGCTTCAATTCAATCTATAAAAGAAGCCACAAAGATCAATATCGACAATCCAAACTCCAATCAAACACGGTTCGATCAAATCGACGAAACGATATTCAAAACTCAAACTGACGGCATAACGGCTATATTTTGATCAACCGAAAACACAGACAACATAATATCGATCCAATAAACTCATATCAAACATCAATCATCCAATACAACTCAAATCCAACAAATCCAAAACTCAAAATCTCAAAAATCATCAATAAAATCATAACAATTCCGAACGACGTTCTATCTCCGATCCGACAGAGAATAAACACTACCAAGTAGTTCAAGAACAACGTCCCCGATTATCGTTCGATTCTATCAACTTCCAAAAAATCAAACTTCAAAGAAATAAGAGAAACTTAATTCAGAACGGAGCTCTCTCAGCCGTGATCGTTAATATAACTTCAGAAATAATTCCTATCGGACGGATCGAGTCAAAACCGAAGTTTCAGAAGCTTGAAAATCTTTTCCCACGCCTTCAATGGAGGAACACGGCAAGGAGGAAGAAGATCGAACGATAAAAAAAAGTTAAGTCATGCTTATATATATGTTAAAGTCCAATTTTTCATTTTATCTATTATTATATAGTAAAGATTCTATTATTATATAGTAAAGATTAATACATGAATATTATGTATTATATATGCAATACAATTAATTTTTTATGTTTTTAGTTTTGATATGCTCAAAATAAATAAGACATGTTATATAAATAAAAAATACAATAATTTGAAAAATATAAATAAAATGTTAAACAAAACAAATAAGTATAATAAATAAAAACTCAAAGCACTAATATTTGACATGTATGAAATCGATAGCATAAGCAGACATCCCATTAAAGAGACTCACTGATCATATCAAACATTATCAAGCAATTAAGATAGTGGAAGCCAAAATCTATATACAAAATAAAAAATATTTACTCATACCGAAAATATAGTTTTTAATGTTTATCATTTGCAATCGTTTCACCCCTATAGCTAGATTCATTTTGTGATTTATAAAAAATTTACAAAAGAATAAATTACTGCATCCTCAGCCTTTTTTAGTATCTCAACCTGATAAGTCAATACCTGCATCTATCAAATATTTTTATTTTTTCTTCTCTGTAGTAATATATTACGCAATTAAGCTTTTAGTAAATAAATGACATTCCAGGGTTGAATTTAAATTCAAGCTATATTTTTGTTAAAAAAACTCTCACAGTCACACATTATAGTAAACTACACACAAGCTTGTTGGCTGGTGGGCTTGACAGTGGCTTTGCTTGATGCAATTCATACGGTAGTTGCGGCTCTTCGTTTTTCTTCTGACATGCATTGCTTTCGTGGAAGTCAACATCTTAAAAATTCTATATGTGCAAAAATAATTTAATCAACAAACAACCTATCATAAACAATATGGTTCGTGGGTATAAATCATGCATTATGTAAAAAAATTGATGAACTTGATTCTTGAAATATAAAAAACATATGGTACCAGCAATATACATTATAAGGACAATACTCATGTCAAAAATCCGTGACTTATAACTTGTTTATGAACTCTTCCAAAGTGGGGATCATTCGGTTCATCACCATTAAGCCAATCTGCATAGATATTCAGATTTGAAAATTCAGAAACTGTCAATCTTTCACCAATATTTCACAGCAATTGTAAAGAAAAACGAAAGAGCAATTAACAAATCAATAAAATTAATCCGAGTGTAATAATGATAATTGGGGGGAGGGGAAAAGAAGACACCAAAACAACAGAAGCACCGGGCGCGTATATATTCTTGCCTTATAGTTACCGGAGGGGAGACTTGCGATCGATCTTCTTTGTTTTGTGGACTTTCAGAATTGAACTATTAGATTATTTTATGGTTTTGACAAAGAGATATTTATAGTTTGGGAGACATGAGGAGAGGGATAAGAAACGTGGGAAGAACAAAAAGGAACGTGGAATTGACAAAAGGTCCGTTAGTTCGGAGACGTGGGGTAGTGAGTAAACATGGAAAATAAGGGCATTTTAGGTATACTCAAAAATAGACCAAGACACCAATTAGTTTTTATAAGGTGTTTAGGTTTAATAAAATAGTAAAGATATCAATTATTATACTTGCAATTAAACATGAGAATAAATGTGGTTATATTGAAGAATGGACTCCTCACACCTACCACTAATGAGATGCTTGGAAGCAGAACCATGCAAAGACATTTCTTGAGGTATATGCGGAGGGTCAATACATAAAAATTTAATGTCATTTAAACAGTGTATGTGGAGGGTCTGTGCACCAAAACATGAAGGGAGGCATAAGAGGGTAGGAAAATGGAGGAAATAATGAGTTACAAAAAAGAGAATTCACAATGAAAGCTATATATTTATAATAATAAATATAATAGTAGATTTTACTTGAATTTGAAAACTCTATATATGTCTTGCTTGTAAAGAAAATTCATTCAAAAATTAATAATATTTAGTTTCATATTTCTTCTCTCAATAAAGTTGAGTTTTTATTACTTCTTTTGAAACTCCCATTCTGCTGTAGAAGCTTTAACTGTTTAAACAATTAGTAAATCTCTCATAAATGATGTTCCATATCGTTGATATCATTTTGTCCGTACGAGAAAGCGTAATGACTATTGTTCTCTCTATCACTTGTTGGTATAGAATGCATGATGCCTGTTGTCCTCATTATCACCTTTATCATAAAAGATTCATAACATAATTAAGTCCTATTAGTGGAGATCCAAATGGAGATTACATAGAAGGATTTCCTATCGGCCCCTTTGTTTTTCACTTTAATCATGACAAATTCATAACTTAGTTAAGTCCTAATATTGCTTCTGTGATTATGCTAACGTTTCTTATCAAAATAGAATGTTAATTTATTCTAAATAGTATTTATACGATTCTATGTTGAAATTTTGAGCAGCCAATGTGTGTCAAGAATAACAAATTGTGGAGGCATTTTTTTCCACAAGCACTTACATGAAATTCACCTTTTCAGGTGTTGATTTGGTTCTTGATTACGGAGCTTCCGATCTTCAGAGAAATGTTGATTGCTGTTGTATCTCGGGTAAGGTTGTCATTGTGGATTTGCATGGAATGGAATCTGGTAGTGTAGATCTTGCTATACTACAAGAAAAGCAGGTTGAAATTAAAGGTAAAAATTATCAGCTTCATTGTAATAGTGCTTATTCTTGGCGTAGAAAGGGTTACCCCAATTTTGTTTTAGTGTACGTTTTATTATTTTTGTAGTTACTATTTTCAGTTTTCAATCTACAATCCAAGAATTTCGGTTATAAAGCTTCTGTGATTACTGAACTGAGAACCCATTTGTGGCCTGCTGTTCTTCAACAAAAAGTTGTTCCTGCAATTGAGCATCGTTTTCCAGTGATTGAATCTCAGAAAGCTCTGAACCTTTTAAGGAAAGATGATAGTGCTGGGAAAATTATTGTGCGTATGAATTTTGGGGAGACCAGTGGCCATCGTAAAATGTACTAAATGAATCACGTCTTATATCACAAATGCAAGGAAATTACACTATGTTTTCCCCTTTTGCATCTAAACTGGGAACATCTATTTCACAGTTTTTTATGAGTTTTAATTTTAATTAATTCCATGTGCTTTTTTTACGAGGGAGAAGGGGATCGAACTTATTTTTATTTTAATGTGGGTCATGCTATACTTTGGGTTTGACCAATGATCACTTTCTGTCACATATTGGTCTTTGTAGCTGCTTGTTTTTGTTTGATTTGTGAAATTCAGATCAATTGTGCATCCAAGTGCCTTGTCTCAGTGTTTTTAGAAAGGGACCGACCGGTTCGACCGAGAACCAGTCGCTGGATCTGTTCGAAACTCCACCAAGAACCGGAAAACAGGTCTTACTGGTCAGAACCGGTCAAAACCGGTCAAGAACGGGGAAACCAGTTGGACCGGTTTTTAAAATTTTTTAATTTTTTTTTTAAAATTATTTATTTATTTAAAAAAAAACTTTAAATTTGATATTTTTTTATATATATGCATGATAATTTGAAATTTGTGCTTCATTAAAAATATTATTTGAATAATTATTGATTTTTTAAAAACTAAACAATTCATTATTTGAATAATTTATAACTATAATTGATATTTTAAATATATTTATATATTTATTTAGCTTTCAAACTGTTGGAGAACGCGGCGATCAGATCAATTATGATTGATGCCCGGTGCAGCGGAAGTTTAAAATTTTTGTATGGAACGATTCCATAATAGGTATCAACCTTACGATTAAATTGTGTGTGTGTAAAAATTAAATAACGATTATAAATTTTTACCTCAATCTCGAATCGAGATTTTGGACACCAACAGATTTCTCTGCTCTTGTTGTATATCCCTGGAACTGATGGACGAACTGTTCTTCAATCAGGTCCACGAACGAATATTTAATCCCTCTGATAGATTGCACTAGATAATCTATCAGAAGTTTCTACGAAGAGATTAACGAATTTGATCCGTTAAACCAGACTGCAATTCAAAATTCACAGACTGGATTTTACCGAGCAGAGGGGAGAGGGGTCGGCCACTTCAGAGAGAAAAACAGGGTTTTTTCGAAAATTGTGACCTTGTTGTGTGTAATTTCTGTACTGCAATAACTTATTTATAATGTAGGCCACTAACAGCTTAGGGCCCATTAGTCATAAGTTCAAGCCCGACAAGCAAAGCCCGCATGTTCAAAAATTAATATAAAATTCATCGTGACTCCGATTGATAAACCGATTTCACCAATGTGCACAGAAACCATTTCTGCACCTTTTAAAGTCAAGATAAATTTTTCTGAATCCGAATTCAGTGGTTTCCAAAAATGTCCATCCCTATGTCATTTTAGGAAATCTTACTCCTCTACTCATAATTAAGAAGTCCAACTTCTTTGTTCATTAAATTTAACTCTTTAAATTTAACTATCTCAACGGGGATTAAAAATCCATTACACTGTGTGACCCTCAATGGTTCAGGGATACAGCTAGCCGTGGGCTCACAACTCCTTGTGACTCGAAACAACAATTTCTGACGTGCCCATCGAATCATGGTAAGAGCGCCTAGCAACATCGCCCCATGATTCCCTAGGTATCACTGATAGTGCCTACAAGAACCAATAGATTTTGGTTAGCGTATAGTACGGTCCCTTCATCCATATATCCCGATCGAATCAACAACCATTGGTATATCGAGAGTCGTTCGAGATTCGATAACTATGCAATGCATATTGAAGATCAAATAGTGACATCGCATGTGCTACTAAGAAACCATTTCTTAAATCACATCATGTACTCTGGCCAGAGATTCGTCACACTAATATCTCCTCAGATCGCATAGGATATCCACACTCGCAAGTATGTGGTGAATCCTTGACAACAAAGCATCGACTCCTATATGTGTTGTAATTGTACCCAATCCCGACACCTGATGACCCCAATAGAGTCGGTAAACGAGTCAAAGCACAGTACTAGCATATAGAGTCTCAATGATGTTTCAAGTAGTAAGGACTAATGGTGTACAACCAAAACCGCGGACTTTATCCACTCGATAAGTGATAACCACTTGGAAAGTCCGGATAGGGTAGTTCGATCATTCATCGTATGAATATCCATTTGCATGCTTCGAACATCTCTATGTTCCTTACCAATGAAACGTGGTACTCTGCATCGCAAATGCTAGTCTCAAACTCGAGCGATCCTTATCCTTATTTTCGGACGGCTCAATCGACTAGGAACAGTTTAGAATATACAGTGACTATAAGATGTGTTTCATGATAGGAATCTCCATGTTCTACCACATCTTACATACACTATAGTATATTCAAGGTCTTTATCTAAACAACAATATTATATCACAATATAACAATATGAAGAAAGATAAAGTCATTGCCATTAATAAAAGTGTAAATTATATTAAACAAAAGATTGTTTATACAAAGAGTCATCAAAGCCCTTAGCCACAAGTTGGCTCACCGGGCACCCACTCTTTCAATCTCCCACTTGCCCTATAGCCAACTAGTCATACTACGTAGACCCATTGCTTCGCGATGTTTGTCAAATAATGGTCCTGGCAAGGGCTTAGTAAGTGGATCAGCGATATTGTCTGCTGAGGCCACTCTTTCGACAGTGATGTCTCCTCTTTCCACAATCTCCCGGATGATGTGGTATTTCCTTAGTACGTGTTTGGATCTTTGATGAGACCTTGGTTCCTTTGCCTGAGCAATGGCACCCGTGTTGTCACAGTACACCGGGACTGGACCAACAACTTCAGGAATAACGCCCAACTCTTGGACGAAATTCCTCATCCAAACTGCCTCTTTAGCAGCAGCTGATGCTGCAATGTATTCAGCTTCAGTGGTGGAATCCGCTGTGGTGTCCTGCTTGGAACTCTTCCAAGAGACAGCACCGCCATTGAGCATGAACACAAATCCAGAGGTTGACTTCGAGTCATCCACGTCACTTTGGAAGCTAGAGTCGGTATAGCCTTCCAATTTTAGTTCTCTTCCTCCATATACCATGAACATATTCTTAGTCCTTCGTAAGTACTTAAGAATGTCCTTCACGGCTTTCCAATGCATTTGACCGGGATTAGCTTGATATCTGCTCGTGACACTCAGAGCAAATGCTACATCTTTTCTGGTAGATATCATCCCATACATGATACTACCTATGGCTGACGCATATGGTACATGTGTCATTTTCTCTATCTCTTCATCAGTCTTGGGACACATAGACTTGGATAGAGAAACTCCATGACACATGGGTAGATGTCCTCTCTTGGACCCATCCATTGAAAACCGTTTCAATATGGTGTCGATGTAGGTTGATTGAGTGAGTCCTATCATTCTCTTAGATCTATCTCTATAGATTTGTATCCCTAGAATATAGGATGCCTCACCCAAATCCTTCATCGAGAATCTACCTGATAACCATATCTTTGTTGACTGCAACATCCCTACATCATTCCCAATGAGTAAGATGTCATCAACATAAAGTACTAAGAATGTCACAGCATCCTTAACTACTTTCTTGTACACGCATGGTTCCTCCGGATTCTTGATGAAACCAAAATCTTTTATTGTTTCATCAAATTTCTGGTTCCAACTTCTTGATGCTTGTTTTAGACCATAAATTGATCTCTGAAGCTTGCATACCTTATGCTCGCTTTCCATGGATGTGAACCCCTCAGGCTGCTTCATATAGATTTCTTCCTTAATGTCGCCATTAAGAAAAGCAGTCTTCACATCCATTTGCCATATCTCATAGTCATACCATGCAGCTATGGCAATAAGGATTCTTATGGACTTGAACATTGCAACTGGTGAAAAAGTTTCATCATAGTCAACTCCTTGTCTTTGAGTATAACCTTTTGCCACCAATCGCGCCTTGTAGGTCAATACCTTACCCACAGGCGTGTCCAGCAATAGTTCCTGAGGTGTAGGATCGTTATTTTGTATTTCGGGTTCTTCTCGAATTTCTTCGAGTTCCATCATCTCGCCTTTCTTATCCAATAAGAACTCCTTCTCCAAGAAGGTGGCATTCCTTGAAACAAACACCTTTGTTTCAGCAGGATAATAGAAATAATATCCGATTGAATTCTTCGGATACCCTACAAAATAATATAAGCTGGATCGACTATCCAATTTATCTCCCACTGTCCGCTTCACGTAAGCAGGACATCCCCAAATCCTCAAGTACGAATACTTAGGAGTTTTGCCATTCCATAACTCGTATGGTGTTTTGTCCACTGCTTTAGTGTGGACGTTGTTCAACAACAATACCGCCGTTTCAAGCGCATAGCCCCAAAACGAAGGTGGAAGATCAGTGAAGCTCATCATGGACCGAACCATGTCCAACAAAGTTCGATTACGACGCTCCGATACACCATTAAGCTGTGGTGTCATAGGAGGAGTCCACTGAGAGAGAATCCCATTCTCTTTTAGATAGTCCAAAAACTCGGTACTCAAGTATTCTCCACCTCGATCCGATCGAAGTGCTTTAATACTTTTACCTAGCTTGTTTTCTACTTCAGCCTTGAATTCTTTGAACTTTTCAAATGCTTCAGACTTATATTTCATTAAATATAAATACTCATACCTTGAATAATCATCAGTAAAGGTAATGAAGTAGGTGTGGCCATATTGAGTCCCAACTCTAAATGGACCACAAACATCTGTATGGATCAAATCCAACAGATTTTGACTACGCTCAGGTTTCCCCTTAAAAGGAGATTTAGTCATTTTTCCTTTTAGGCAGGATTCACAAGTAGGTAGAGAGTTAATATCAGACATATCAAACATGCCCTCTCCCACTAGCTTGTTCATCCTCCTTGAGGAAATATGACCTAGCCTAGCGTGCCAAAGGATTGCCGGGTTTTGGCTATCGATTTTCCTTTTGTTTGTTGTTGCCGGTTTATCAACATAATTTATTGGAACGTCTTTTAGTTTTAAGTTGTATAGATCGTTTTCAAGTTGTCCATTTCCAATCAAACATTCATTCTTGTAAATATTGCAAATCCCATTCACAAAATTGCAAGAATAACCATCTCTATCAAGCATAGAAACAGAAATAATGTTTTTAATCAAATCCGGAACAAATAAAACATCTCTTAAAAGTAACTTAAAACCGTTCTGCAAAATTAAATAAACATCTCCCACGGCTTTTGCTTCAACTCTGGAACCATTTCCGAGCCTCAGCTGGGTCTCACCCATCCTAAGCCTGCGACTTCTTGTCATCACCTGCAAATCATTGCAAATGTGAGATCCACATCCGGTATCCAATACCCAAGAAGTAGTATTAAGTGAAACATTTATTTTAATATAGAACATACCCTTTGCAGTTCGCAACTGCTCTAGATATTCCTTGCAGTTACGCTTCCAATGACCGGGCTTCTTGCAGTAATGGCAAACATCCTTGGATTTTTCCATGTTTGAAGCCTTTGTCTTGTACTTCTTCTCGGGTTCGATTTTCTTGGGTGGGGCAGAACGTTTCTTACCCTTTGTACTTGGCCCCTTCTTAGCAGAAGAAGAGGAGCCCACCAAGAAAGCCGGTTTATCCTTCTTTAATGTGGATTCATATGTCACAAGCATATTGACCATCTCTTCAAGGGAGGCCTCTATCTTGTTCATATTGAAATTTACCACAAATCCGTCAAACGAAGAAGGAAGAGACAGAAGTAGTAAGTCCACGTTGAGTTCATGCTCCAACACCAAATCAAGGGTTACCAACTTCTGTATGAGCCAAATCACTCGTATCCCATGATCACGGACCGAAGTCCCTTCACGCATGCGACACGTCATTAGCTCCTTTACAGTAGCGAACCTTTCAGCCCTCGATTGAGCCCCAAAAAGTTCCTTGAGTTGAACGTGAATGTCAGCAGCATTCACGGTGTCCTCAAATCGCCTCTGGAGTTCATCAGACATCGAGGCTTGCATATAGCATTTGGTCTTGATATCATGGTCCCACCATGTATCAAGCTTGGCTAACTCCTCCGGACTTACGTGAGCTGGTGCTTCCTTCGGAGGAGATTTTTCTAACACGTAGAGCATCTTCTCCGAAGTCAAGAAAATCTTCAACTTACGGAACCATTCCGTATAGTTTGCGCCAGTCAACTTATTTTGTTCGAGGATCGAGAAAAGTGGATTACGCGAATTCATCTTATGAAATACTGAAAAGAAACAGACAAATATCAGTGATTATTTAAGCAATTTACTAAGACATAAAATAGGCAAAATTTATTTTATGAATCTCACTCCCACTATTTTAACGATTTCACTACCTCTAGTGAAAACGGGAAACTGTTTTCCTTAGTGAGAACATGGAGTCCAATTGACAAACTTATGGTCCCGAATAATATCAGCCAACCATAATTTTCAAAAGGTAGAGCCCTATTGCTTCCAAAACAACCTCCATGTTTTTACCTCATGTCCAATAAGGGCCCAATAATATGACGCCGTTTATTGTGACATGTCAAGATGACCCATCAATATTAAGTTGTGATGGATGGTCGCCATGTGGATCCCCCAATAATATGAGCCGATCCCATGGGAGTTCCACCCAACTTACAACATGTGTCGATCTAATGTACAACTTTCCGACGAACGGGCCCCCCCAATAATATGAGCCGGACCGTATCCGCGGGTAGCATCTCAAACATTGATCGTTGATGGAAGGTAGGAACATTTAAACAAATTTAAATTTCCTTTATTTATCTTGATATCAATTTTAAATCATATTTAAAATGAGGGATTTTTTATTATAAAAATTTGTCTCATCATTTTTAAAATTTTTGTATGCTTGCCGGATTCACACAATTATGTCTAAAACATGCATACAACAATAATATCACATATTATATAGGATGATCGATTCCATATCTAATCGACCCGTGGTTGCCAATCACGAGTCTTAGTCCAATCCTATGTAATATGCAGTATGCAATGCAATCCTATTACATTTTGCTTCCAATTTACATTTCTTCTGTCTTTATTGTCTGCTGGGCCCACCTCCATCTTCAAATCTTGATCTCCCACTAAATCTAATGTATTTACAATAAATAACAATGACAAGTAGGGGATACATTTTTAAGGGGTGGGAACGGGCCATAAACCAAGCCCACTTTTATTACATATGACATTCATATTGGGCCATAAACCAGGCCCATTAATAAAACCAACAACAATAAAAACAAATGTAAATTCCTAACATACACCTACAAAATTGGTCATGGCAATCGATCATCCTTATCCAATAACATTTAATTCAAAATTAATTTATTGGATAACATGCAATGGAAAATTAAATTTAAAAGGATAAAATCATATTTTATACATAAAATCTTATTTTACATATAAAATCATATTTTATCTTTTTATCAAATAAAATCATATTTTATCTATAAAATCTAATTTTATACATAAAATCATATTTTTATCAATATATCCATAAGATCATATCTTATCATCAATTGTACCAAAAATAATTAATTTCAAAATTCAATTTAACGGATAAAATATTTAAATTTTCCAAAAATTCAAATTTATCCAAAAATCTAAAATTTTCGGACTCGAACAATTCGATCCGACGCCTCGTGGACCAATCAAAATAATTTTCGATCGGACCAAAAATAGAATTTTAACATATTAAAATTTAATTTAAAAATTAAAAATTAATTTTTCCGCGGGCTGCCCGCGCCCCGTAGGGCTCGGGCCGGGCAGCCCAGCTGCCCCTAGGGCAGCGCCGTGCGCTGCCCTGGGCAGTGATCACATCGCTGCCCATGGGCAGCGCCGTGTGCCGCCCTGGGCAGCGCCGTGCGCTGCCCGGGGCAGCGACGCTGCCGAGCGCTGCCCTGGGCAGCGCCGTGCGCCGCCCTGTGCAGCGCCCAGCGCCGTGCGCTGCCCGGGGCAGCGACGATCGCTGCCCCTGCCCCGAGCAGCGATCCAATCGCTGCCCGGGTTTTTGCCCGAAAAAATATTTTTATTTTTAAAATATTTATTTTGTTTCAAAAACCGAGGCCTAAAAATTTTTGTACAATCGATTAATTTAATCGCTTGATCTGAGCAACCTGGCTCTGATACCACTGTTAGAGAACGCGGCGATCAGATCAATTATGATTGATACCCGGTGCAGCGGAAGTTTAAAATTTTTGTATGGAACGATTCCATAATAGGTATCAACCTTACGATTAAATTGTGTGTGTGTAAAAATTAAATAACGATTATAAATTTTTACCTCAATCTCGAATCGAGATTTTGGACACCAACAGATTGCTCTGCTCTTGTTGTATATCCCTGGAACTGATGGATGAACTGTTCTTCAATCAGGTCCACGAACGGATATTTAATCCCTCTGATAGATTGCACTAGAAAATCTATCAGAAGTTTCTACGAAGAGATTAACGAATTTGATCCGTTAAACCAGACTGCAATTCAAAATTCACAGACTGGATTTTACCGAGCAGAGGGGAGAGGGGTCGGCCACTTCAGAGAGAAAAACAGGGTTTTTTCGAAAATTGTGACCTTGTTGTGTGTAATTTCTGTACTGCAATAACTTATTTATAATGTAGGCCACTAACAGCTTAGGGCCCATTAGTCATAAGTTCAAGCCCGACAAGCAAAGCCCGCATGTTCAGAAATTAATATAAAATTCATCGTGACTCCGATTGATAAACCAATTTCACCAATGTGCACAGAAACCATTTCTGCACCTTTTAAAGTCAAGATAAATTTTTCTGAATCCGAATTCAGTGGTTTCCAAAAATGTTCATCCCTATGTCATTTTAGGAAATCTTACTCCTCTACTCATAATTAAGAAGTCCAACTTCTTTGTTCATTAAATTTAACTCTTTAAATTTAACTATCTCAACGGGGATTAAAAATCCATTACACTGTGTGACCCTCAATGGTTCAGGGATACAGCTAACCGTGGGCTCACAACTCCTTGTGACTCGGAACAACAATTTCCGACTTGCCCATCGAATCATGGTAAGAGCGCCTAGCAACATCGCCCCATGATTCCCTAGGTATCACTGATAGTGCCTACAAGAACCAATAGATTTTGGTTAGCGTACAGTACAGTCCCTTCATCCATATATCCCGATCGAATCAACAACCATTGGTATATCGAGAGTCGTTCGAGATTCGATAACTATGCAATGCATCTTGAAGATCAAATAGTGACATCGCATGTGCTACTAAGAAACCATTTCTTAAATCACATCATGTACTCTGGCCAGAGATTCGTCACACTAATATCTCCTCAGATCGCATAGGATATCCACACTCGCAAGTATGTGGTGAATCCTTGACAACAAATCATCGACTCCTATATGTGTTGTAACTGTACCCAATCCCGACACTTGATGACCCCAATAGAGTCGGTAAACGAGTCAAAGCACAGTACTAGCATATAGAGTCTCAATGATGTTTCAAGTAGTAAGGACTAATGGTGTACAACCAAAACCGCGGACTTTATCCACTCGATAAGTGATAACCACTTGGAAAGTCCGGATAGGGTAGTTCGATCATTCATCGTATGAATATCCATTTGCATGCTTCGAACATCTCTATGTTTCTTACCAATGAAACGTGGTACTCTGCATCGCAAATTCTAGTCTCAAACTCGAGCGATCCTTATCCTTATTTTCGGACGGCTCAATCGACTAGGAACAGTTTAGAATATACAGTGACTATAAGATGTGTTTCATGATAGACATCTCCATGTTCTACCACATCTTACATACACTATAGTATATTCAAGGTCTTTATCAAAACAACAATATTATATCACAATATAACAATATGAAGAAAGATAAAGTCATTGCCATTAATAAAAGTGTAAATTATATTAAACAAAATATTGTTTATACAAAGAGTCATCAAAGCCCTTAGCCACAAGTTGGCTCACCGGGCACCCACTCTTTCACAAACTATGAGAAATATATATTTTTGTCTATTTATATATATTTTTGAGTTTTTAAAATTCAAAATACATTATTTATTATATTATATAAATGATTTTTCGTATCGACCGTCGGTTAAAATAGTCTGATCGGTTAAACTGTTTTTTTAGATAGATCGATTTGATCACCGATCCGATTATGTAAACACCGCTTTGTTTATGACACAAGTTTTATAGTGATTTGTTGATGTTAATGATAGTTTTAAATGCTTCGTTAAATAAAAAAAAAGAAAATTAGGAAAAATTTACTTACTGTTGAAAATATATTATATTATATTGGAGTTGAATGTTGAAAATTGAGTTGTATAATTTTAAAAATTAGTGTGTGATGATGTAAATAATGATGTATTAATTTTTGGACTAATCTCCAAATGAGATCTATAAATAGGTCTCTCCATTTGTGTATAAAGTTACAATTGAGTTGAGAGAAAAATATTATAAAGTGTGTAGTTTGAGAATTTTGAGAGTTTGATATTTTTTACTTTTTACCGTAAATTTTTACTTTTTCATAACATGTTATCAGCATGAAGCTCTAAAAGTCCTCCATATTTTTCCAAGATCCAAAACACAAGAAAAAGGTAACAAAAGTAAGAATATTTATTTTATTGTTTATTTATTTATTGTGTATATATTTAATATATAATATCATGTTATTATCAAAAAATAAGTTTTTAAAAAACTTGTTATAAATCCTGGGAGGATGTTAAGACGACATCCCACACTCCCGGTAAGGGATACGACAAGTATAAAAGCCTCTAAGGTTTTTTTAACAATATATAATTTCATGTTATTATATAAGAGGTTGTCTAGGACACTGACCTTATAATAATGTGATATAATATATATTTTATTGTGTATAATTAATTATGATTATCATTATATGCATCACATGATTATCACAATTTTTTATTCAACACATTATCATTTTTTTTCTTACCCCAACGGTCACAAACGATAACAAAACGACTAGTTTTTGCCCTATAAATATGTTCACTCAAACTCATTTCAATTACACCAAATTCACTCTTTCTCTCAAATTTTTCTCCTCGATTTTTCGAAGAAAATGAAGATGGCGTTTTTGAGGCTATTTTTTACAACTATTATGGTTATCATATTTACAAGTCTTATATTTATCGGTGATTATCCACCACACACTTTTTATCTATTTGTACAAATGCTTGTACTAATCGTTCTTCCATTGTTTTGTATTGTCATAATTATGAAAATTAACTAATAAAATGCATTGTTATTTTTCTAGTACCATCATGTCAAATTTGGCAAAGATTGAATTCGTTGCGCTCGATATCACTGGAAAGAATTTTATGTCATGGACTCTCGATGTAGAAATGCATCTTGAGTCATTGGGTCTAAGTGATACCATAAAAGAAAATAATATATCATCTTCACAAGAAAAGGCAAAGTCTATGATTTTCTTACGTAGAAATCTTGATGAAGGATTAAAATGTGAGTATCTCACAGAAAAAGTCCCAATGATTTTATGGAAAGGGCTGAAAGAAAGATTTGAACATATAAGAGAAGTTATACTTCCGACCGCCCGTGATGAATGGAATACGTTGAGATTCCAAGACTTTATAAAAGTCAGTGATTACAATTCTGCGATGTATCGAATAGTCTCGCAATTGAAATTTTGTGGGCATGTTATTACTGAAATGAAAATGCTTGAAAAAACATTTTCCACATTCCATGCATCGAATATAACTCTACAACAACAGTATAGAGTGCGTGGATTTTCGAGATATTCTGAACTCATAGCATGTCTTCTTGTGGCGGAAAAGAACAACGAATTGTTAGTAAAAAATCATCAATCCCGACCCACTGGATCAATGGCATTTCCAGAAGCAAATGTCGTAATAAAAAATGAAAACCAAAATCAAAGGCACAGACAAAATTTTGGTCGTGGACGAGGTCGAGGTCGAGGACGTTGGCGTGGGCGTGGACGTAGAAATGATCGCGGTCGTGGTCGCGGCCGTGGATATGAAAATAATCAAGATAGTTACTTCAATAACTCATCTCAAAAGAACGTCACGAACCACCCACCAAAAAGGCAGCATGAAAACACGAATGAAAATGAAAATCACTCAAAAAGATCTGAGTGTTTGTTATAGATGTGGCACTCCAGGACATTGGTCACATATTTGTCGAGCCCCTGAGCACCTATGTAAGCTCTATAAAGAATCGATAAAGGGGAAAGGAAAAGAGACAAATTTTGTTGAAAACAGTAACCATTTCAGTGGTTCAACTCATTTCGATGCTGCTGATTTTTTAAATGATTTCGAGGACATTGATCAAAATATTGGTGGGACTAGAATGTATCATACTGTATTTTTTATGTATTCTTGTATTATGAAACATGTTATATTTTTCATATAATGTTATTAATTTTTTTTTATTGAATATTTTCTTTTGAAGTTCAAAATGGAAAACGGTATGAGCAAAGCTAAACAAGGAAATAATCCCATGGAAGTTTGCATACCCGATAGTGGTACAACGCACACTATTCTTTGAAATAAAAGATATTTCTTGAAATTAAAACCAACAAAAATAATGGTGAATACAATATCAGGTCCTGTAGACTTGATTGAAGGTTTTGGAAAAACACATTTTTTGTTACCTAACGGTACAAATTTTTTGATAAATGATGCTTTATATTCACCACAATCAAAAAGAAATTTGTTGAGTTTTAATTACATATATTCTCATGGGTATGATACTGAGACGATAACTGATGCAAATCAGAAATATATGTGTCTTACCATATATAAATTAGGAAAGAAATATGTGGTTGAAAAATTATCAATGCTCCCTACTGGATTGCATTATACACATATAAGTCCAATCAAATCAAATATGGTGGTTAATAGTTATTCAATATTAACAAATTGGCATGATCGATTGGGATATCCTGGTTCAATAATGATGCGAATAATTATTGAAAATACACATGGTCATCCATTGAAAGACCAGAAGATCTTTTAGAATAATAAGTTTCAATGTAAATCATGTTCTCTTGGAAAACTTATTATAAGACCATCACCAGCTAAAATCCAACAGAATCACCCATATTTCTTGAACGTATTCAGGGTGATATTTGTGGGCCAATTCATCCACCATGTGGACCATTTCGATACTTTATGGTATTGATCGATGCCTCTAGTAGATGGTCATATGTATGCTTATTGTCAACTCAGAATGTGACATTTGCAAGATTGATGGCTCAAATAATAAAATTGTGGAATCAATTTCCCGATTATACAATCAAGAAAATAAGACTTGATAATGCTAGAGAATTTACTTCCCAGAATTTCAATGACTATTGTATGTCAATGGGAATTACTGTTGAACATCCTGTTGCTCATGTTCATACACAGAATGGATTAGCTGAATCATTGATTAAACGTCTACAACTGATTGCTAGACCAATGATTATGAGAACAAAACTCCCTATTTCTACATGGGGACATGCAATTTTACATGCTGCGGCATTAATTCGCATCAGACCAAGTGCATATCATAAATTCTCCCCATTGCAGCTTGCATTTGGTAAAGAATCAGACATTTCTCATTTAAGAATTTTTGGATGTATGGTATATGTGCCTATTGCACCGCCTCAACGATAAAAAATGGGTCCTCAAAGAAAGAGTGGAATTTATATCGGTTATGATAGCCCATCAATCATTCTATATCTTGAGCCACAGACAGGCGATGTGTTTACAGCACGTTTTGCTGATTGTCATTTCGATGAAAATATCTTCCCAATGTTAGGGGGAGAAAAGAAACACATCGAAAAAGAAATCACATGGTATATACCAACATTGTTACATTTGGATCCAAGAACTAAACAATGTGAGAAAGATGTACAACAAATTGTACACTTGCAAAGAATAGCAAATCAAATGCCAGATGCATTTTCAGACACAAAAGGGGTAACTAAATCATATATACCTACTGTAAATGCCCCTGCTCAAATTGAAATTCCAAAGAAACAAATTGAAGACACTCATGATGTCATAAAACGCTTGAAGCGTGGAAGACCAGTCGGTTCCAAGGATAAAAATCCTAGGAAAAGAAAAGTCATAGAGAAACACGATGATCACAAAATAGAAAATGATGTTCCAGAAGAAACACCTGATGATGAAAATGTTCTGTCAGAACCACAAACTGACGAGAATCGTGAAATTTCTATCAATTATATTAATACTGGAAAAATATGAAACCGAAAATATATAAAAGATATTGATGAACTATTTTCTTATAATGTGGCATGTGACATCATAAATGAGAATGAAGATCATGAACCAAAATCTTTTGGTGAATGTAAAACTCGGCATGATTGGGCAAAATGGAAAGATGCCATCCAGGTTGAATTTGATTCGCTAAATAAATGTAATATTTTTGGAGCTATAGTCCTTACACCTGAAGGTGTAAAACCTGTTGGATACAAATGGTTTTTCATTCGAAAGCGAAATGAAAAAAATAAAGTAGTGAGATATAAAGCTCGACTTGTTGCACAAGGTTTTTCTCAAAGACCTAGAATTGATTATGAAGAAACGTATTCTCTCGTTATGGATGCAATTACGTTTTCATATTTGATTAGTTTGGCAGTGTCTGAAAATTTGGAAATGTGTCTTATGGATGTTGTTACAGCTAATTTATATGGATCACTTGATAGTGATATATACATGAAAATCCCTGAAGGATTTAAGATGCCTGAAGCACAAAGTTCAAAACCCAGAGAATTTTATTCTGTGAAATTGCAAAGATTATTATATGGGTTGAAGCAGTCCGGCCGAATGTGGTATAATCGGCTAAGTGAACACTTGATGAAAAAGGGATATGTAAATGATCCAATATGCCCTTGTGTTTTCATCAAGAAAACAACATCCGGATGTGTAATTATTGTTGTATATGTTGATGATTTAAACATCATTGGAACAAATAAGGAAATTCAAGAAGTTATGATATACTTGAAGGAAGAATTCGAAATGAAGGACCTTGGAAAAACCAAATATTGTCTGGGTTTGCAAATTGAACAAAAAAAATGTAGAATTTTTGTTCACCAGGCAAATTATACAGAAAAGGTCCTTAAACGTTTTAATATGGATAAATCAAATCCATTAAGTAGTCCAATGGTTGTAAGATCATTAAACATAGAAAAGGATCCATTTCGTCCATGTGAAGATGATGAAGTTATTCTTGGTTCAGAAGTGCCATATTTAAGTGCCATTGGTGCCCTTATGTATCTTGCAAATTGTACTAGACCTGATATATCTTTTGCTGTTAATTTATTGGCAAGATTCAACTCATATCCAACAAAGAGGCACTGGAACGGAATTAAACATATATTCCGTTATCTACGAGGAACGACAGATTTGGAACTTTTGTACTCAAAAGATACCAATCAAAGTATCATTGGTTATGCCGATGCTGGATATTTATCTGATCCACATAAGACACGTTCCCAAACAGGATATGTATTTACTCGTGGAGGCACTACAATTTCTTGGCATTCACAGAAACAAACACTCGTAACAACTTCATCAAATCACGCCGAGATTATTGCGCTACATGAAGCAAGTCGTGAATGTGTTTGGCTAAAATCAATTACACAACATATCCAAACTTCTTGTGGATTATCAGTAGACAAGAAGCTTGTGACGCTGTATGAAGATAATGCTGCATGTATTGCTCAAATGAAAGAAGAATACATCAAAAGTGATAGAACCAAACATATCCCCCCAAAGTTCTTTGCCTACACTCAAGAGCTTGAGAAGAATAAAAATATTGATATCTGTTACATTCAATCAAGTGAGAACTCATCAGATCTCTTCACAAAGGCACTTCCTACGTCAATATTCAGAAAGCATATATATAACATTGGGATGCGCAATCTACGGAATATGTGAAGAATCACTCATGTTAACATGAGGGGGAGTTTACGTGGCTGCACTCTTTTTTCCTTACTATGGTTTTTATCCCACTGGGTTTTTCCTAGTAAGGTTTTTAACGAGGCAGCATCAACACGTAATAAAGACAGTCATCATATCACGATCATCATCACAAGGGGGAGTATTGAAAATATATTATATTATATTGGAGTTGAATGTTGAAAATTGAGTTGTATAATTTTGAAAATTAGTGTGTAATGATGTAGATAATGATGTATTAATTTTTGGACTAATCTCCAAATGAGATCTATAAATAGGTCTCTCCATTTGTGTATAAAATTACAATTGAGTTGAGAGAAAAATATTATAAAGTGTGTATTTTGATAATTTTGAGAGTTTGGTATTTTTACTTTTTACCGTAAATTTTTACTTTTTCATAACACTTACTAAAATAAAAATTCAATTCCTATATGAAAGAATAGTATCTTATGACATGGTTAAATATATATATTTTTATCTGTGCGACGAGACGAGTTAACTTTGTTTATATTTACAATAAAAATTAATATTCTGACATAAAATATTATGCTTTTTATGAGTGATTTAATTAGAAGATTTGTATGATAAAATTTGTTTGCGAGAATATTTCATAATATTTTTTGTGGCGAAAATATATGATGAAAAACTATAACAATCGATTTTGAACATGCATTCAGTCTAAACTCACCCCATCATAAATTTTATCATGTGTACATTAAAAACATCCAATTAAAAAGTTTTAGGTGCTGAAATTTATCATTTAAAATTCTCCTCAAAATTTCAAATTTTTAATAAAAATTTTAAACTTCTTCACCTTGCGAAATGAAATTCAAGCATTAATTTTTATTTACAAATGTTTATAAAAATTTTAAACTTCTTCACCTTGCGAAATGAAATTCAAGCATTAATTTTTATTTACCAACGTTTATGCTAAAAATATCCTAAGTTTATGTCGTAAAAAAAATACGATTCATAGTATTGTTATTTTGAGCATAAATTTACAACAATCAGTCAATTACATATATCTTTTAGAAATAATTTGTGAATACATCTTATTTAATAGTTTTTAATGGGTTTTAATTTGAATTAATTCCAGGTGCTTTGTTTACGAGGGAGAGGGATTTAGTGATCCCAAAATTACATACACTCCAAAAACTGTTAATAACACTTCACTTTATCATTATAATTGTTTTATAGTTAAGATTACCCTCTAATTACTTTCCTTATACTGGCCCAGAGCAGAGGACAGATCGGGCTAGAGCAGAGGGTGCGGGTCCAGTCCATTACAAGTTGTGTGCACACAAGTGAAATCAGAATCCAAATAATGAAAGTGAACCTGATATTTATAGGAGAAGACCCCGGATTTAATGCTTACCTTCCTTATCAAGAACCCGAGAATCTCGGGATCACAATCTCGAATATCTAGGCTAAGATCTCGCCCGAATCTTGTTCAACAAAGGAAACATCAACTTACACATTTTATCTCAGCTGAACTGCCATTACCAAGACACTATATCGCTGATCTCTTTGGAGTCATATGGAGAGTGGTGAGTGAGCTATTGCTGAACCCCCGAGCTTTCCGTAAACACTGACCCTAACATCTTAACTGACTTACTGGGGTTGCTGAACCAACCTGCTAAGCTAGCTTCCTGCCGAACCTAAGTCTGAGCCAAACTCCCAAACCCCCGAGCTGAATTCCCGACCCAATATGGGAATTATGGTGAGGGAGTTTGGCCGAGCTTCCAAGACCGAGCTCCCGAGGCCGAGATGCCGAGCCGAGCTGGGAATTATGGTGAGTGAGTTTGGCCGAGCTGCCAAGACCAAGCTGCCGATCCGAGCTAGGAATTATGGTGAGTGAGTTTGGCCGAACGACCGAGCTCCCGATCTCCCAACCCGATCCTAGTTAATTAAGGACGACCTATTATCTTAGGGTCATCGATGAGCTGAGGTGATTTCCTCCTCCAGGTATCACAAGTCCCCCATCCGAAGTTGAGTTGAGGTCAAATACTCAAAATTCGTTTTATTCTGAGATGACCCTACGCGAATGCCGAGCTGAGGTGCCCCGATGAGCCCAGCTGTCCTTTTGACAAGTAATTTTTTAACGACAACTTTTTGAATTCCAGAGAATCTGAGCCGTACGCAAGCGGAAGACTTAAGCAATCAAATAATAAGTGCGGTAAATAAATTCGTAATGTAAATAAAGCAGTAAAAGGGATAAGAGATGTTTATGGAAGTTCGACGATAAATCGTCTACGTCTCCCCTTCTTGGTTAAGTCGATTAACCAAGGATCCACTAGCACTTCGAACGTCTTGGCCTTGATGGCTCCAAGGATAGCCTTACAACTTGACACGATCACCGCGCCGATACAACTCAACACTCTTGGCCTTTAGGGCTCCAAGGATAGCCTCAACACTCGTAAAATACACTTGGCTTCACACACAAGTGTTTATAAAACCGAGCAACCAACTCACAAACTAACAACCCTCGATATTACAACCCCGAATACAACTCGATATGTGAATATATTTTGAACACTCAAAAGGGGCTACAAATTGCTCAACAAATGACTTGAATGATGCTTGAGAGGATTGAGAGACTTGAAGATGTTGGGATGATTAGAATGGCCTCGGAATGCCTCCTTTTATAGCTGAAATTTTGACATCGATCGGAACTTCCGATCCCTGCATCGGAGCTTCCGAAATTTGAATTCTGAGACACGCGGGTGTACTGGATCGGAAAGTCCGATCCACTTCGGAGCTTCCGATCGGCGCAATAAATATGGTGTCGGGCAAAAGTATTTCGGACAAGATTATCAGGCGGCCGTTCAGGATCGGAACGTCCGATCCTATTCGGAGCTTCCGATCTGCTTCACTTCGTTGCCTCCGATCTGCTTCCGAACAATATAATTTTACATAGAAACGGATCGAACCTTCCGAACCACGATCGGAGCTTCCGAACCTGTTCTTCGTAGCTTCCGTTCCTCATTCCGACCAATATAAAAAAATCCCTGAAATAGATCGGAGCTTCCGAACCAAGATCGGAGCTTCCGATCTACCCTTAGCTTCCGAAGATGCTTCTGATCATGATCGGAGGTTCCGATCGCCAATCGGAGCTTCCGATCCCGTAGTAGTAAACTTCATCGAATTTTGTTTCTGATCTTGAGTATGAATTTAGTATTAATTCATCTTTGAAAATTTTAACTCTGTAATAAGCTCAATGTAAATATTAGTAACATTTTAACCTAGTTTTGTTAATCATCAAAACATAGAGAAATAATACTTTCTTAATGCATTAAAAATATTAATCTCATAATTCGAGATTTATATGCGTTTAAGGCGTAACAATCTCCCCCTTTTTGATGATCACAAAACTTGGTTAAAAATAGGAGATAAAATAAACGATAATCATAAACAATTTTTATTAAGCAACAGATTTTAACGGATAAACAAATTTTATCAGATAAACAAATTTTATCTTAATTAATATTTTAACCATTAATTCTCCCCCTTTGTGATAAACAAAAAGTAATGAGACATAGAATAAAAAAAATACTCAACAATTTCATTTACAATAATAAATTTTTAATACAATGCAAGAAAGAAAAAAAATACAAATAAAAATAAAATAAAAATCTAAGAGTCATCATCATGCTGCGGAGGAGGGTAGCGAGCGGCGAAGTCATCAAATCGAGTCTCCAGAGAGGCAACTCTAGCAGTCAACTCGGTAAAATGAGTGTGCATACTCGTCTCAATGCGATGAAGAGCCTCGAAGAGTCGGTCGCTAGGAAATTGGTTTATTGGTGTAGGAGGGACCTCAGGAGCCTGGAAAGGAAGATCACCAATGGTAGACGCAAAGGCCTCAAAACTGGAAGAGGATGGAATATCAGTGTTGGGCGGACCAGTCGGAAAGCCTTTGGTTTGGATAGAGTGAGGAAGAGAGGAAAAGTCTCGATGAAAATCAGAAATAGGAGAAAATCTAGAAAAAGCTCGACTAGGATCATCAACGCATCGAGAATACACAGGATTCCAAGATAAATCCATCCTGATAATAGACTGATGGTTGATGATATGACTCGACTGGATTTCAAGAGAAGGGATCCCCTCAAAATCAATATCAAAACGACTCAAAATCCAGTTAATAAACCGGGCAAAAGGAAAGGAAACCTTTTTAGCCGTCGTTTCCGTGTGATGCATAGTCTGCATAACAAGGCGCGGAAGGTTAAAAGGTCGAGAGGAGATGATATGAAAAAGAATATACAAATCCAGATATTTGCAAGTGGAGAGGTCTCCACTGCGGGGAACTATGGATGTGGTGATGAGTTTTTGAATGATTTGGAAATCAGGACAAAGACTCTTGAGATGGATTCGATCGTCAGCAGCAGTGGCTTGACGACCGAGAATAGTAGAAAGAAAGAGATCACGATCAAAGTTTGGATCATTTTGTGGCCAAGTTTGGGAAAAGTATTCACCGGGTCCATTCCTAGGAAGATCAAACCAGGAGGACAGATCAGCAGAAGAAAAAATGATATGCCTACCTTGAACGATGGTGGCAATGGTGATATCACCATGCCCTAATTCGAGTTCAAGGTTGGCATAGAACTCGTGAATTAGTGGAGGAAAGATTCGGTCGGGGACAGATGGCTGAAAAAAGGATTCCCAATGTTGAACATTGATTAAGTTCAACAGTAGGAGATGGGATTGTGCCAAGTAAATAGTATCTAAGATACGACCCGGATGAATTTGACGATGTAAATAATCATCAGGTATGGGCCTAGACACAGCTGGTTGGGTAGGATCACGGACAATAATAGGACGACTAGAACTCGCCTGATCGCGACGGCGTTTGACAGGCATTTTAATATGTTGGAATCGGATAAAATAGAGATAAGAGAAGAATTTTAGGTGCAAGAAATCGGAACGAGCGATCTGATATTTATAGGGGATGGAACGATCGGAAGCTCCGATCTGGATCGGTCGTTCCGATCGTGCGGTCCACTGAGGTAAGGCCACGTGTCGATCGGAAGCTCCGAACAAGCTTCGGACGTTCCGATCCTGAGGTGGTAATTAAAGATAAGACGGTTAAAAGTAATTTGAAAAGTCGGATTAGATGGGGATCGGACGTTCCGATCGTGATCGGTGGTTCCAATCCGCATCTAGGAGGGAAAAATTACCGCGCAAGATGAAAAGTGGCGGGATACAGATCGGTGGTTCCGATCTGCCATAGGAAGAATGCATGATTTCTACTCTTTTAAAATTTATTTTATTTAACATTTAAGCAAATAATTCACATAAGAATGTGAGCTTCTTAATTTTGAATAAATACAATTGATTTGCATTATCCAAAATTAATTTGCTCGATTTTAATATTAAGCTCCCCCTTAATATGACATTAAATTTATTTATGTCCACAAGTGATTACAACTCAATCATGCCAAGTTCACCACGCAAACGAATAAAAGTATTTTCATCTAGTGGTTTTGTAAAAATATCGGCAATTTGATTTTTAGTGTCAACATATTGAAGTTCAACTTCATTTCGTTCGATGTGGTTACGAATAAAATGATGACGAATGTCAATATGTTTGGTGCGCGAATGTTGAATCGGATTCTTTGTAAGACATATGGCGCTAGTGTTGTCACAGAAAATAGGGATTTTTGAAAAAGAGACGCCATAGTCGAGCAATTGATGCTTCATCCAAAGAATTTGCGCACAACAACTACCGGCAGCCATATATTCGGCTTCGGTCGTTGATAACGCCACACAGTTTTGCTTTTTGGAAAACCAAGAAACCAAACAGTTTCCTAAAAAGAAACAGGTTCCACTAGTGCTTTTCCGGTCCACCTTATATCCACCAAAGTCGGCATCACAATATGCTTTTAAATCAAAGAAAGAATTTTTCGAATACCACAAGCCGAGATTTGGAGTATTTGAAAGATATTTGAAAATGCGTTTTAAGGCAAACAAATGTGATTCCTTTGGACATGATTGAAATCGTGCACACAGGCATACACTAAACATAATGTCTGGTCTACTAGCAGTAGCATATAATAAGGAGCCAATCATACTACGAAAGGAAGATTGATCTACAGTTTTACCATTTTCATCCTTGTCGAGTCTGATTGCTGTGCTCATAGGTGTGGATGATGATTTGGTGTTTTCCATCCCAAACTTCTTTAGAATCTCCTTAATGTATTTGCTTTGGTTCACAAAGAACCCATCCTTGCACTGCTTGATTTGCAATCCGAGGAAATAGTTAAGTTCCCCCATCATGCTCATCTCAAAGTGATCTTGCATAAGCTTAGAAAATTCTTGGCAAAGATCTTCGTTAGTAGAACCGAAAATGATATCGTCCACATAAATTTGCACAATAAGCAAATCATTATCTCTAGATAAAGTAAACAATGTAATATCAACAATTCCTCTAGTAAAGCCATTGGTAATAAGGAAAGAAGAGAGTTTTTCATACCAAGCTCGAGGAGCTTGTTTCAATCCATACAAAGCTTTGTTGAGTCTATATACGTGATCAGATAACAAATTATCAACAAAGCCATCAGGTTGTTCAATATAGACCTCTTCTTTCAAATCACCATTCAAGAAAGCACTTTTAACATCCATCTGAAATAATTTAAAATATCTAGAGCAAGAAAAATCAAGTAGCATGCGAATGGATTCTAGTCTAGCAACAGGCGCATAAGTTTCATCATAATCTATGCCTTCTTCTTGACTATATCCTTTAGCAACAAGCCTAGCTTTATTTCTAGTGATGGTGCCATGCTCATCAAGTTTATTTCTAAACACCCATTTAGTACCTATCACAGGTCTATCATGCGGCCTAGAAACAAGATCCCAAACATTATTGCGTTTAAATTCATTTAACTCATCTTGCATAGCAATAATCCAGGAATCATCAAGTAAAGCATCATCAACACATTTTGGCTCAACATGAGAAAAAAAAGCAAGATGATTACAAATATTATTGAGAGAAGAGCGAGTAGATACTCCCTTTGATGGACTTCCAATTATCAGATCTTTAGGATGATCTTTGTGATGTGTCCATTCCTTAGGAAGTGGTGTTTCCTCAACTGTAGCATCTATATCATTTAAGCTTGAGGAAACCATCTCTTCTTCAAGTATTTCTATATCATCATTGTTAGAGCGAACAATGGTAGACATAGATTCATCAAAAATAACATGCATTGATTCTTCAACAAGTAAGGTGCGCTTATTGAATACTCTATATGCCTTACTTGTAGTAGAATACCAAAGAAAAATACCTTTATCGGATTTGGCATCAAATTTGCCAAGGTTGTCCTTACCATTGTTGTGAATGAAGCACTTAGATCCAAAAGCCCGAAAGAATGAAATGTTAGGCTTTCTCTCCCTCCATAACTCGTATGGAGTTTTCTTGAGAATTGGCCTTATTGATACGCGATTGATGATGTAACAGGCAGTGTTCATTGCTTCAGCCCAAAAATATTTTGGTAGAGAATGCTCACATAACATGGTCCTTGCAATCTCTACTAGTGTCCTATTTTTCCTCTCAACGACCCCGTTTTGTTGAGGAGTCCTAGGACAAGAAAAATTGTGACCGATGCCTTTTTCTATACAAAAGTTTGAAAAATTCTCATTTTGAAATTCAGTTCCGTGGTCACTACGGATCTGTTTTATTGAAAGATTTTTCTCATTCTCAACTCGTTTAGCAAAAGTTTTAAAATACTCAAAGGCATCATTTTTGTGAGCTAAAAACAATGTCCACGTGTAACGTGAAAAATCATCTACAATGACAAACGCATAAAGCTTTCCTCCTAAACTAGCGTTCCTCGAGGGACCACATAGATCTAGGTGGAGAAGTTCAAGGGGCATAGAAGTGGATACAAAATTTTTGCTTTTAAAAGATTCCCTTGTATGTTTGCCAAATTGACACGCATCACAAATAGAATCAAGTTTCAAATCAAGTTTTGGCATACCAACGACTAAGTCAAGTTTTAAAAGTTTTTCGATGGTACTAGGACCAACATGACCCAATCGTCTATGCCAAAGAATGTTGTCATCAACATTCACGGATACAAGGCTTTTTATATTTGATAAAGATAAATTATTTAAAGAGACCTTGTAAACGTTTTCACTTCTATATCCTTTGAAATTTATGGATTTGTCACTAATAAATGATACAGTGCAGTGTTGGGGAGTGAATTTGACTTCATAACCTCTATCGCACAATTGACTTATGCTTAGTAGATTATGCTTAAGTCCTTTCACTAGGAGTACATCATCAATTAGACAAGAATTAGATATACCTATTGATTCGATGCCTTCAATTACTCCTTTGCTGTTGTCTCCAAAGGTGACAGTCCCCTTCTCCTTTGGTTTGATTGATTGAAGAAGATCCTTGTTCCCCGTCATATGTCTAGAACATCCACTGTCTAGATACCATATGCTAGGGAGAACAGTTTTCCTAGTTCCCTGAAAAGAATTGTTTTGGTACCCTTTAGTTCTTTTGGGTCCACAATGTTAGAAAAGATAGATACAAAATAGACTTCTAAGAGTTCAGTCTCTCATAGCAACATCATCGCCACTTTTTAAGAGTGCTCCCAGTAGTAGGTAGGGCATATGGCCACTTTAAAAACCTATTTCCTTGGACAGAGCAACGTTCAACAGGGAGACCAGCCGCAAGTCAAGGCATTTTTAAGCCGGTCTATATTGAACTCCCTTAGATTGTGATCTCATAATGTCGACTAATGAGTTGTTAAGTACTCTTAGGCCTCCATTTCATATAGCTCTTTTGAACATATTGATATTTCAATGATCTGCATTTATGTCTAACATGACCAGATTTGCAACAATAAGAACAAGTAGGGGGTGATCTCTTCTTAGCCTTAGCTATTAGACTAGCAAAGTCTATAGACTTCTTACCATAGCCTATTCCTCCCTTATCAAAGCTACATTTCTGCATGCTAAGTAGGTTGTTTAATTTATTGCTACTCACATTGAATTTATCGAAAGATTTTTCTAAGTGATCTAAGTCATCCTTAAGTCTAAGGTTATCATGCTCCTTAGTTTCTAATTCCTTTTTAAGATTTCTATTCTCTTTTCTAAGAACCTTAACCATATCAAACATATCTTTATAAGCATGTAAGAGTTCATCGTAAGTAGGTACCTCGTCATCGTCGTCAGAGACGATGTCATCACTTTTAGCCATTAAGCAGAGGTTTGCTTCCTCGTCGTCGTCGTCGCTATCACTCCAGGTAGCTAGTAGGGCTTTCTTCTTTCCTTTGTCCACTTTCTTCTTGAGTGGGCATTCATTGGCGTAGTGACCTTGTTGTTGACAGTTGTAGCAGGTCACTTCTTTCTCAGGTTTCTTGTCCTTTTTGAATTTGTTTCCTCGCATGAATTTCTTGAATTTTCTTGCGAAGAGAGCCATGTCATCATCGTCATCTTCTTCGACTTGTGTAGTCAAGGCTATCCCTTTGTGCTTGACATCTTCTTTCTTTGATTCTTTTCTTGTGGACACTTCTAACTCATGGGTTTTTAGGGTCCCATGTAGTTGATCAAGATCATAGGCGGCAGTGTCCCCTTTGTTGGATTCGATGATGGCGGTTCTCTTGGCATCCCATTCTTTTGGTAGGGCACGAAGAGCTCTCCTCCAAACTTGCTTGGTAGGATATTGTTCTCCCAATTGTGCTAACTCATTGATGATTTGAGTAAGCCTTCGGAACATGGTGTCAACATCTTCGTTGGATTCCATCTCAAATGTTTCGTATTTGAGTTGGAGTAAGTCGATCTTTGTTTCTTTCACTTGGTTGGTGCCTTCGTGACATATCTCTAGCTTGTCCCATATCTCTTTAGCAGATGAACACATCGATATCCGGTTGTACTCGTTCATATCTATGGAAGAGTGCAAGATATTCATAGCTTTAGAATTTTGCGAAATTAATTTCATGTCCTCTTTTGAAAAGTCATCCATTCCCTTAGGAATTTCAACCCCATCAACTATTTTCATAGGTGTATAGGGACCTTTCACCGTCACTTTCCATAGGTCATAGTCTACGGATTGGATATATAGGGACATACGATTTTTCCAATACCCGTAGTTTATGCCATTGAAAAGAGGAGGACGATTAGTAGATTGCCCTTGAGCATAATCACTTGCTAGGTTTGCCATAAAAAGGTTTTGAAAAGTATTTTCAAATGGCTCTGATACCACTTGTTAGAACCTAATGGGGGGGGATTTAGGTTCTATTGGCAACTTTAGCAATTTAAAGCGATTATGCAAGTACGCAAGCGGAAGACTTAAGCAATCAAATAATAAGTGCGGTAAATAAATGCGTAATGTAAATAAAGCAGTAAAAGGGATAAGAGATGTTTATGGAAGTTCGACGATAAATCGTCTACGTCTCCCCTTCTTGGTTAAGTCGATTAACCAAGGATCCACTAGCACTTCGAACGTCTTGGCCTTGATGGCTCCAAGGATAGCCTTACAACTTGACACGATCACTGCGTCGATACAACTCAACACTCTTGGCCTTTAGGGCTCCAAGGATAGCCTCAACACTCGTAAAATACACTTGGCTTCACACACAAGTGTTTATAAAACCGAGCAACCAACTCACAAACTAACAACCCTCGATATTACAACCCCGAATACAACTCGATATGTGAATATATTTTGAACACTCAAAAGGGGCTACAAATTGCTCAACAAATGACTTGAATGATGCTTGAGAGGATTGAGAGACTTGAAGATGTTGGGATGATTTGAATGGCCTCGGAATGCCTCCTTTTATAGCTGAAATTTTGACATCGATCGGAACTTTCGATCCCTGCATCGGAGCTTCCGAAATTTGAATTCTGAGACACGCGGGTGTACTGGATCGGAACGTCCGATCCACTTCGGAGCTTCCGATCGGCGCAATAAATATGGTGTCGGGCAAAAGTCTTCCGGACAAGATTATCAGGCGGCCGTTCAGGATCGGAACGTCCGATCCTGTTCGGAGCTTCCGATCTGCTTCACTTCGTTGCCTCCGATCTGCTTCCGAACAATATAATTTTACATAGAAACTGATCGGACCTTCCGAACCACGATCGGAGCTTCCGAACCTGTTCTTCGTAGCTTCCGTTCCTCATTCCGACCAATATAAAAAAATCCCTGAAATAGATCGGAGCTTCCGAACCAAGATCGGAGCTTCCGATCTACCCTTAGCTTCCGAAGATGCTTCTGATCATGATTGGAGGTTCCGATCGCCAATCGGAGCTTCCGATCCCGTAGTAGTAAACTTCTTCGAATTTTGTTTCTGATCTTGAGTATGAATTTAGTATTAATTCATCTTTGAAAATTTTAACTCTGTAATAAGCTCAATGTAAATATTAGTAACATTTTAACCTAGTTTTGTTAATCATCAAAACATAGAGAAATAAGACTTTGTTAATGCATTAAAAACATTAATCTCATAATTCGAGATTTATATGCGTTTAAGGCGTAACAGAAACGTATTCTCCCGTTATGGATGCAATTACGTTTTGATATTTGATTAGTTTGGCAGTGTCTGAAAATTTGGAAATGTGTCTTATGGATGTTGTTACAGCTAATTTATACGGATCACTTGATAGTGATATATACATGAAAATCCCTGAAGGATTTAAGATGCCTGAAGAACAAAGTTCAAAACCCAGAGAATTTTATTCTGTGAAATTGCAAAGATTATTATATGGGTTGAAGCAGTCCGGCCGAATGTGGTATAATCGGCTAAGTGAACACTTGATGAAAAAGGGATATGTAAATGATCCAATATGCCCTTGTGTTTTCATCAAGAAAACAACATCCGGATGTGTAATTATTGTTGTATATGTTGATGATTTAAACATCATTGGAACAAATAAGGAAATTCAAGAAGTTATGATATACTTGAAGGAAGAATTCGAAATGAAGGACCTTGGAAAAACCAAATATTGTCTGGGTTTGCAAATTGAACAAAAAAAATGTAGAATTTTTGTTCACCAGGCAAATTATACAGAAAAGGTTCTTAAACATTTTAATATGGATAAATCAAATCCATTAAGTAGTCCAATGGTTGTAAGATCATTAAACATAGAAAAGGATCCATTTCGTCCATGTGAAGATGATGAAGTTATTCTTGGTTCAGAAGTGCCATATTTAAGTGCCATTGGTGCCCTTATGTATCTTGCAAATTGTACTAGACCTGATATATCTTTTGCTGTTAATTTATTGGCAAGATTCAGCTCATATCCAACAAAGAGGCACTGGAACGGAATTAAACATATATTCCGTTATCTACGAGGAACGACAGATTTGAAACTTTTGTACTCAAAAGATACCAATCAAAGTATCATTGGTTATGCCGATGCTGGATATTTATCTGATCCACATAAGGCACGTTCCCAAACAGGATATGTATTTACTCGTGGAGGCACTACAATTTCTTGGCATTCACAGAAACAAACACTCGTAACAACTTCATCAAATCACGCCGAGATTATTGCGCTACATGAAGCAAGTCGTGAATGTGTTTGGCTAAAATCAATTACACAACATATCCAAACTTCTTGTGGATTATCAGTAGACAAGAATCCTGTGACGCTGTATGAAGATAATGCTGCATGTATTGCTCAAATGAAAGAAGGATACATCAAAAGTGATAGAACCAAACATATCCCCCCAAAGTTCTTTGCCTACACTCAAAAGCTTGAGAAGAATAAAAATATTGATATCTGTTACATTCAATCAAGTGAGAACTCATCAGATCTCTTCACAAAGGCACTTCCTACGTCAATATTCAGAAATCATATATATAACATTGGGATGCGCAATCTACGGAATATGTGAAGAATCACTCATGTTAACATGAGGGGGAGTTTACGTGGCTGCACTCTTTTTTCCTTACTATGGTTTTTATCCCACTGGGTTTTTCCTACTAAGGTTTTTAACGAGGCAGCATCAACACGTAATAAAGACAGTCATCATATCACGATCATCATCACAAGGGGGAGTATTGAAAATATATTATATTATATTGGAGTTGAATGTTGAAAATTGAGTTGTATAATTTTGAAAATTAGTGTGTAATGATGTAGATAATGATGTATTAATTTTTGGACTAATCTCCAAATGAGATCTATAAATAGGTCTCTCCATTTGTGTATAAAATTACAATTGAGTTGAGAGAAAAATATTATAAAGTGTGTATTTTGATAATTTTGAGAGTTTGGTATTTTTATTTTTTACCGTAAATTTTTACTTTTTCATAACACTTACTAAAATAAAAATTCAATTCCTATATGAAAGAATAGTATCTTATGACATGGTTTAATATATATATTTTTATCTGTGCGACGAGACGAGTTAACTTTGTTTATATTTACAATAAAAATTAATATTCTGACATAAAATATTATGCTTTTTATGAGTGATTTAATTAGAAGATTTGTATGATAAAATTTGTTTGCGAGAATATTTCATAATATTTTTTGTGGCGAAAATATATGATGAAAAACTATAACAATCGATTTTGAACATGCATTCAGTCTAAACTCACCCCATCATAAATTTTATCATGTGTACATTAAAAACATCCAATTAAAAAGTTTTAGGTGCTGAAATTTATCATTTAAAATTCTCCTCAAAATTTCAAATTTTTAATAAAAATTTTAAACTTCTTCACCTTGCGAAATGAAATTCAAGCATTAATTTTTATTTACAAATGTTTATAAAAATTTTAAACTTCTTCACCTTGCGAAATTAAATTCAAGCATTAATTTTTATTTACCAACGTTTATGCTAAAAATATCCTAAGTTTATGTCGTAAAAAAAATACGATTCATAGTATTGTTATTTTGAGCATAAATTTACAACAATCAGTCAATTACATATATCTTTTAGAAATAATTTGTGAATACATCTTATTTAATAGTTTTTAATGGGTTTTAATTTGAATTAATTCCAGGTGCTTTGTTTACGAGGGAGAGGGATTTAGTGATCCCAAAATTACATACACTCCAAAAACTGTTAATAACACTTCACTTTATCATTATAATTGTTTTATAGGTAATATTACCCTCTAATTACTTTCCTTATACCGGCCCAGAGCAGAGGACAGATCGGGCTAGAGCAGAGGGTGCGGGTCCAGTCCATTACATGTTGTGTGCACACAAGTGAAATCAGAATCCAAATAATGAAAGTGAACCTGATATTTATAGGAGAAGACCCCGGATTTAATGCTTACCTTCCTTATCAAGAACCCGAGAATCTCGGGATCACAATCTCGAATATCTAGGCTAAGATCTCGCCCGAATCTTGTTCAACAAAGGAAACATCAACTTACACATTTTATCTGAGCTGAACTGCCATTACCAAGACACTATATCGCTGATCTCTTTGGAGTCATATGTAGAGTGGTGAGTGAGCTATTGCTGAACCCCCGAGCTTTCCGTAAACACTGACCCTAACATCTTAACTGACTTACTGGGGTTGCTGAACCAACCTGCTAAGCTAGCTTCCTGCCGAACCTAAGTCTGAGCCAAACTCCCAAACCCCCGAGCTGAATTCCCGACCCAATATGGGAATTATGGTGAGGGAGTTTGGCCGAGCTTCCAAGACCGAGCTCCCGAGGCCGAGATGCCGAGCCGAGCTGGGAATTATGGTGAGTGAGTTTGGCCGAGCTGCCAAGACCAAGCTGCCGATCCGAGCTAGGAATTATGGTGAGTGAGTTTGGCCGAACGACCGAGCTCCCGAGCTCCCAATCCGATCCTAGTTAATTAAGGACGACCTATTATCTTAGGGTCATCGATGAGCTGAGGTGATTTCCTCCTCCAGGTATCACAAGTCCCCCATCCGAAGTTGAGTTGAGGTCAAATACTCAAAATTCGTTTTATTCTGAGATGACCCTACGCGAATGCCGAGCTGAGGTGCCCCGATGAGCCCAGCTGTCCTTTTGACAAGTAATTTTTTAACGGCAACTTTTTGAATTCCAGAGAATCTGAGCCGTACACCTGTCTAAATTCAACGGTCCGATTTGACCCAAGCTTTTCTATAAATAGCCCCTTGCTGTGAAAGTTTCATTTTCACTTTCTTCACTTCTTGCTTTTGTGAATTCTCTCTCAAATTCCTTTTCCGAGCTTCTTTGCTTACCCCTCTATTCCCCAAGTTTCCGAGCTTCCTAAGTAAGTAAACACTTTTCATGGCCACTTCTTTCCGAGCTGACTCTGAAAGCTCATGCGAAATATTCCGTGAGGTGGATCAATACGATTCCCTTACGATTACTTTAGCAGGAGAGTCTTAAGGCAAGGATCCTGCTCCTGCCTCAACTTTAGCTCGGGATGATGACCAGGGAAATAGTCCTGAAATCCCCACGGTGCCATGGTTTGAGCAGTACCCTTCTGAGCTAGATGCTTCGGATGAGGACAGAATAAGAGCTCTATCCCATGCCCCCACGGATTATGAGTTCATCATTCCCGACCCTGAAAACCGAGCTGACCATCCCCCAGATGGATATTATACTTTTTATGTAGATCAGTTTGAGGGATGTTCTCCCCCTCTTACCTGTTCCTGCCTCGGGCTTCTGACAGGGGGAGCTGATCACAGGAGCCCTAAGGGCCATAGGGGGAAGGTGCTTTGATGTTTCTGTCCTTCTGGCGGAGGGCTGAGGGGAGCTCAGGCAAGTCCAAAGCCCCCTGACCCCGATCTGCCGTTGTATCCGAGCCTTCCACTGCTCACCACAAGGGTTCAAAAAAACGTGCTCCCTCAAGCCCCCTTCCTGATGTGGTAGAGCTGGACTCGAGAAAATCTCACATTCCTGAGGTAGTGCCCCTACGGCAGGTCAGAGCGGAAAGGCCTCAGACTCCCGTGCTGCGCTTTCGAAGCAATTTTCTTAAGATGTACCACGAAGGCCTCAGGATAGTGGGAGCCGGTCCCTCCCCCGCAGCCGGCCCAGTTCTCCGAGATATGCTCTCCCAGGCCGATGCTGAATATGTAAAGGGTCTTGGATGGGCTGAGCTCCTTACCCGCTCCAATACTGCTACAGTTGAGATAATTCGCATTCCTTGCCCTCTTTATGGTTAGTTTAGAATGGTGCCCATATTTTCCTTTCCTAATGTTAGGCGGTAGCTCTAAATGACGTGGTGTCCCTCCGAGCTTCAATTTCCAGAAAGCAATCCCTCAAAGATTCCAGACTCTATGAAGCTCATGTGGCTGAGATAAACAAGACACTGGAGAATATGAAACTCTCCTATGAAAATGAGATATCCAATGTAGTAACCCAGAACTCATTTTAAGATAATAATATGTTAAACATGATTAAGGGTTGGTAATTAATCAATTTTGGAGTGTTATTGGACTTCGGAAGAGAATTTGGGCTTTTGACTTTGGGCCGGATCGGAAGCTCCGAACCCAGATCGGAAGCTCCGATCCCAGCCACTTCGGAAGCTCAGCGGAAGCACGAGATCGGAAGCTTCGATCCATGAACGGAAGTTCCGATCTCCGGCTGCCAGCTTTGCCCGATGATTCAGCCGCGAGTTTTGACAAGTGTTGATTGGGGGTGAGATCGGAGGCTCCGATCGTTGGATCGGAAGTTCCGATCCTGGCGTGTCTTGCATGCACGCAATGAGCTGGATCGGAAGCTCCGATCTCGAAATCGGAAGTTTCGATCCTGGCCGAGAATTTTTCCTATAAATAGGTCTCGTTCGATTTCATTTTGAAATACGAATTCCCGAGTTTCTTTCTTCAGTTATATAGTGTGAGATATAAACTTGAGGGCCCTATCGGTTATAATAGAGGTTCTGAAATAACCAATGTGTGGTTATAGTCATCCAAGACTAGCGACTTCAAAGGGCTAACTACGGACGAAGGTATGGTCCGGGAATCTATTTAAGTTTTGGGAGTACTTATTAGCTTAGTTAAGGCTTATAGAATTTATGTAGTGATACGGTAAACTTTTGAATATAGGCTTGGAACCTAGGATCCTATTATACTTGAACTAGCCTAGAGGTACGTACACATTGACTGAGATTGCCAGCGAGTATACATGTTTATATGTTGCATTTATTTGGAATTATTATATGGCATGATGTATGATTTATCGCTTTCTATACTCATATGTCATGTGCATATACACGTTGAGCCTATACCTTGTTATACCTGACTATAGAGCCGCTCAACTCTATACTCGATAGTCTGTCACTGAGAGTACCGCGACGGCGGGGGCAGCACTCATATGGTTTACTAGACGAGTGTGGTTGCACCCAGAGGTTTATCCGTGCGGTGGTAGCACTCATATGGCGCCGGTTCTGAGCATGACTTTTCAGATGACCCTTTACCAGTCATCATGTTGCATGCATCATATATTTACGTGTACTCATGTCTATGTACTGGGCGTTAGCGCTCACGTCCTAGTTGTTATCTTGGACACCCTATTCCATGGGGCAGGTCGCAGGATGGACGGAGCTGGTAGTTCAAGACAGGACTAGGGAGCAGGAGCCTTGAGGATTTTATTAATACAGCAGGAATAATGTTTACTATTTAAGTTTTCGATTTGGTTGTATCACTACAGTAGTAAGCCTGGATTATTTACTAAGCTGATATGTACATTATGGATTATGTTTCCGCATGTTTTTACTCTGTTAAGTATTTTGCTGTATTAAGTTTAATGCATGCTATTAGTTGGCAGTTAGTAGGTGATTCCATGCAGGGTCACTACATTTTTGGTATTAGAGCATGCTTAGATTTTGGGATTAGTACTTGGGATTTAGTCTAGTCTTGAGTAATTCTTGCGCATTTGGGATTTTAATGTGCAATTCTTTTCAGGATATGGCTGACGAGAGTCATGGTAATGTTGGCCAGGGAGGTGGTCATCATCATCGTCATCACCGCCATCATGATGATCAACATCGTCATCATGAGGGTAGACATCGCCACTCTATTAATAAGTTCATGCAAGTAGGACCGAAACCTTTGGTGGAAGGCGAGAATCCTGAACAAGCTAGAAGCTGTATGTCTAAACTCGAGAGTACTTTCCGAGCTTTCGATTGCACTGAGGAGCAGAAATTGGAAGTTCTAGAATTCGTTCTAGAGGATCGAGCACGTTTTTGGTGGGATGCCAAGGCTGCTCAGGCACGTACTGAGAGAGGACAGGTGACTTGGGGGGATTTCTGTCGGGAGTTTCAGAAATAGTATTTTCCTCCGGCTGTTCGCCAAGCACGATCTATGGAGTTGCTTACTTTGAGGCAAGGATCAATGACTATTGATCAATATCAGCAACGATTTCTTGATCTGCTACCTTTCAGTCCCCATATCAATGAGAGTGATGCATCGAAGTATGATATCTTTCTACAAGGTTTGAACCAAGATATCTACTCTCAGGTTGTCGTCTGTGATGACCCGGTATCTTTTGAGACTTTGGTGAACCGTTGCCGTCTTGTGGAGACTAGCAACAGGCGTGCACAGTTGATGATGCCAGGACATCCTAGTGGATCTTTTGAGCCTCGAGCTCAATCTGTTGTGCAATCTGGACCTACGTCTTCTTCTACTCCTACTACTTCATCTGGATCTTGTGGTTCACGAGGTATGTTTCGTTCCGGAAAGAAGAAGAAGAAGGAGGAGTTTTGTAGTCATTTTGGAGGAAAGCATCCTGCATCTTCATGTCGGAGAGCTACTGGTGCTTGTTATATTTGCGGTCAGCAGGGACATCTGCGGAGAGATTGTCCTCAACGCATGGGTTCTGCTAGTGGATCGGGATCATAGGTTGGATCTCAGGCTTCTATTGTTCCACATCAGCAGCCAGCACCACAGAGTTCTTCTGGTTATCGTCCACAGACTCAAGGGCAGGTGTTTGCTCTGTCTCAGGAGCATGCTACAGAGGGAAGCGATCGCATGCTGGCAGGTACCTTTCTGTTATGTGGTATTCCTGCACTTGTATTAATTGATACTGGAGCATCGCATTCCTTTATTTCTAGTTGCTTTGTTAAGAGACATATATTACCTTATGTATCATTAGATATGGATTTAGTTATATCTACTCCGTTAGAGCAAGAGATAGTAACTAAGCATCTAGTGATGGGTTGCCTTCTGGAGTTTGAGGGTAATGTGTTAATAGCTAATTTGATGATATTAGCAATGGCAGATTTTGACTGTATCTTGTAAATAGATATGCTGACTTTGTATCATGCTACTGTGGATTGTTATCAGCGTCTGGTGCAGTTTCATCCGGATGAGGGTGATAGCTGGTATTTTTATGGTGAGGGTGCGCGACCTCCGATGCCACTTGTTTCGGCTCTGAAGGCATCTCATGTCTTGGAGTCAGGTGGGGAGGGCTACCTCATCTATGCAGTTGATATGTCCACGAGTAGTACGGGTATTGATCAGTTACCAGTTGTCAGCGAGTTTCCTGATGTATTCCCTGATGAGATTCCTGGTTTTCCTCCGGTTCGAGAGGTTGAATTTGGTATTGATTTAGTACCAGGAACTACGCCTATATCCCGAGCACCTTATCGACTGGCACCGTCAGAGATGAGGGAATTGAAACAGCAGTTGCAGGATCTGCTTGATAAGGGATATATTCGTCCGAGTGTTTCTCCGTGGGGAGCACCTGTTTTGTTTGTCAAGAAGAATGATGGATCGATGCGATTGTGTATTGATTACAGGCAGTTGAATCGTGTCACCATCAAGAATAAGTATCCTTTGCCGCGAATTGATGATCTGTTCAATCAATTACAGGGTACTTCTGTTTATTCTAAGATAGATCTAAGATCTGGATACCATCAGATGCGGGTACGAGACTCATATATATCTACGACTGCTTTCAGGACCAGATACGGGCATTATGAATTTCTGTTGATGCCATTTGGTTTGATGAATGCACCGGCAGTCTTTATGAATCTGATGAATCAGATATTTCGAGAATATCTGGATAGATTTGTCATCGTCTTCATTGATGATATTCTTGTCTATTCTCATGACAAGGATGAGCATGCACAACATCTATGGATTGTTTTACAGACGTTACGAGATAAGCAGCTGTATGCGAAATTGAGCAAGTGTGAATTTTGGCTTGATCGGGTAGTGTTTCTCGGTCATGTAATTTCTAGTGAAGGAATATCTGTTGATCCAAGTAAGATACAGGCAGTGCTGAACTGGTCTCGATCGACGACGGTTGCTGAGATTCGTAGTTTCTTGGGTCTAGCTGGATATTATCGTCGGTTCATCGAGAATTTTTCAAAGTTGGCCAGGCCTTTGACTCAGCTTACTCAGAATGATTTGCCTTCATATGGTCCTCGGATTGTGAGGAGTCATTTCACGAGCAGTGTGGACGTCTTACTACTGCACCTGTGCTAGCTCTACCTTCTGGATCAGGAGGTTATGTTGTCTATACTGATGCCTTTGGTCAGGGGTTAGGATGTGTTCTGACATAGCATGGACATGTTATTGCCTATGCTTCTCGACAGTTGAAGACGCATGAGACTAACTATCCAGTGCATGATCTCGAGTTAGCCGCCATTGTATTTGCACTCAAGATTTGGATGCATTATCTTTATGGAGAGAAATTTGAGATATTCACGGATCATAAGAGTTTGAAGTATTTATTCACTCAGGCGGAGTTGAATATGCGACAGAGACACTGGATGGATCTTCTGAAGGATTATGATTGTGAAATCAAATATCATCCAGGTTCTGTTAATCTTACTGCTGATGCCTTGAGTCAGCAGGTGAGACTTTCTGAACTTCAGACTAGTGAAGTATCTCATATGATTCAAGAGTGTTGTTCATTGAGTTTTACGCTCAAGCACAAGAAAGGGAGGAATGGGATTCGTTTGTATACTATTCTATCTGAGCCAGCATTGTATTCTCGGATCAGAGATGCTCAGATATCTGATGTTAAGACTCAGCGATTGGCACATCTAGCCAATGGAGTTAATACATCTGGATTCCATTTTCAGGCAGATGGTTTATTGTGCCTATCTAATCGAGTGGTTGTACCTAATGATGCGGAGCTCAGGAACGATATTCTTTCTCAAACTCACAGGAGTCGCTTATCAGTCCATCCTGGAAGCATGAAAATGTATAAGGACTTGTGAACTAGATTTTGGTAGAAAGGGATGAAGAGGAGTGTGTATCAATTTGTTTCGAGATGTTTGGTTTGTCAACAGGTCAAGGCTGAACATCGACGACCAGGTGGATTACTGCAGAATCTTGAGATTCCCGAATGGAAGTGGGAGCATGTAACTATGGACTTTGTTACCCACTTGCCTATGACATCACGTCAGTGTGATGCTATCTGGGTTGTCGTTGACCGTTTGACGAAATCAGCACACTTTATTCCTTACAACCGGGAGTATTCTTATGATCTCATGACATGCTTATATATCCAGGAGATAGTGCGATTACATGGGATTGCAGTGAGCATAGTCAGTGATAGAGACCCGCGATTTACCTCACGTTTTTGGGGTAGTTTTCAGGAGGCGTTGGGTACCACTCTGAGTTTGAGCACTGCATATCATCCGGAGACTGACGGGCAGTCAGAACAGACAATTCATACTTTGGAGGATATGCTACGTTCTTCTGTCATGGATTTTGGCTTATCTTGGCAGGATCAATTACCTTTGATTGAATTTTCCTACAATAACAGTTATCATCGTAGTATGGATATGGCACCTTTCGAGGCATTTTACGGTCGACGGTGTCGTACTCCGTTATTCTGGGATGAAGTCGGGGAACGACAAGTCGAGGGTCCTGAATTGGTGCAGCAGATTGTAGACAAGGTAGATTTGATCAAGCATAGGATTAAAGTTGCTCAAGATAGACAAGCCAGTTATGCTAATATTCATCGCAGGCCACTTTAGTTTGAGCCTGGTGAATATGCGTTTCTACGAGTATCACCTTTCAGGAAGGTGATGAGATTCGGCGTGAAAGGCAAGTTGTCTCCTCGTTTCATTGGGCCTTTCCAGATACTGGAGAAGATCGGAGATGTTGCATATCGTTTGGATTTACCGCCAAATCTTTCCAGTATACATAACATTTTTCATGTGTCGTTACTTCGACAGTATATAGCTGATGAATCTCATGTGATTCAGTCTTTTGATATTCAGCTAGAGCCAGATCTGTCTTTTGTTGAACGACCAATTCGTATCCTAGACAGGAAGGAGAAAGTTCTTAGGAACAAGACTATACCACTTGTGATGGTACAGTGGCAGCGCCGAGGCGTTGAAGAAGCAACTTGGGAAACTGAAAGTCGTATGCAAGCGGAATATCCTGAGTTGTTTGCTTTGTACTTTTGATTTACCATGTAAGATGTAATTACAGTTGTTGTAATAAAACATGGTTTAATGTTTCATATTGCTATCTTGATTTGTCTTTAGATGTTATTTCGCGAACGAAATATCTAAAGGTGGGGAGAATGTAGTAACCCAGAACTCATTTTAAGATAATAATATGTTAAACATGATTAAGGGTTGGTAATTAATCAATTTTGGAGTGTTATTGGACTTCGGAAGAGAATTTGGGCTTTTGACTTTGGGCCGGATCGGAAGCTTCGAACACAGATCGAAAGCTCCGATCCCAGCCACTTTGGAAGCTCAGCGGAAGCACGAGATCGGAAGCTCCGATCCAAGAACGGAAGTTCCGATATTCGGCTGCCAGCTTTGCCCGATGATTCTGCCGCGAGTTTTGACAAGTGTTGATCGGGGGTGAGATCGGAAGCTCCGATCGTTGGATCGGAAGTTCCGATCCTGGCGTGTCTTGCATGCACGCAATGAGCTGGATCGGAAGCTCCGATCCCGAAATCGGAAGTTCCGATCCTGGCCGGAAATTTTGCCTATAAATAGGTCTCGTTCGATTTTATTTTGAAATACGAATTCCCGAGTTTCTTTCTTCAGTTATATAGTATGAGATATACACTTGAGGGCCCTATCGGTTATAATAGAGGTTCTGGAATAACCAAGGTGTGGTTATAGTCATCCGGGACTAGCGACTTCAAAGGGCTAACTACGGACGAAGGTATGGTCCGGGAATCTATTTAAGTTTTGGGAGTACTTATTAGCTTAGTTAAGACTTATAGAATTTATGTAGTGATACGGTAAACTTTTGAATATAGGCTTGGAACCTAGGATCCTATTATACTTGAACTAACCTAGAGGTACGTACACATTGACTGAGATTGCCAGCGAGTATACATGTTTATATGTTGCATTTATTTGGCATTATTATATGGCATGATGTATGATTTATCGCTTTCTATACTAATATGTCATGTGCATATACACGTTGAGCCTATACCTTATTATTCCTGACTATAGAGCCGCTCAGCTCTATACTCGATAGTGTGTCACTGAGAGTACCGCGACGGCGGGGGCATTTTATGTCTGTCTACTCTGGTGTACTAGACGAGTGTGGTTGCACCCAGAGGTTGATCCGTGCGGTGGCAGCACTCATGTGGCGCCGGTTCTGAGCATGACTTTTCAGATGACCCTTTACCAGTCATCATGTTGCATGCATCATATATTTACGTGTACTCATGTCTATGTACTGGGCGTTAGCGCTCACGTCCTAGTTGTTATCTTGGACACCCTATTCCATGGGGCAGGTCGCAGGATGGACGGAGCTGGTAGTTCAAGACAGGACTAGGGAGCAGGAGCCTTGAGGATTTTATTAATACAGCAGGATTCGATATAGCTGTATAATGTTTACTATTTAATTTTTCGATTTGGTTGTATCACTACAGTAGTAAGCCTGGATTATTTACTAAGCTGATATGTACATTATGGATTATGTTTCCGCACGTTTTTACTCTGTTAAGTATTTTGTTGTATTAAGTTTAATGCATGCTATTAGTTGCCAGTTAGTAGGTGATTCCATGCAGGGTCACTACATCCAATCTTGAGGCTCAACAGGATGAGATGCGGATGGGCTTCCAAGCTGAGAGGCTGAAGCAGCAAAATGACCTCCGAGTCTCTGAGGTGCAAAAAAAAGCCCTGCAAGGAAAACTGAAGAGCTCTCAGGATCAACTTGCTCAAGCCCTTCAAGAGTTGGAACTGTCTCAAACCGAGCTGGATAAGGGAACTGAGGACTTCAAAGACAACTTTTTGAAGTCGGATGAGTTCATGGACGAGGTTGTTGTCCAAGCCTACGACTACCTAGCCAAAGGGTTTGAAGGCTGCACCCAAAAGTTCAGGGCGGGTGGTTATCCTCCCGAAGGGACCCTCGTAGACTTCTTGGACATATATGGGTTTGCTTTGTCCCTCACTGCAGCAGAGGCAGCAAAGGAAGGTGAAGGCGAGGCCGAGCAGAAACAGGGCGAGGGTGAGGGAGATAATGAGAAGTAATTTGTGTTATTGTGGATGTGAACACTATATTTTCCCTTGATTATGAATGTTTTTGTCTCATCTTTTCCACATAATTTGTCTGAGCTTATCCTATAAAATAAATTTTTGAAATTGATCTGAACTGATCTCCCTAAGGGGAGGCATAATAAACACTTAAAAGTAAACCAATGAAGGCGAGATGAGCTGAGCTCCCTGAAGGGAAGCACGATAAAGACTTAAAAATAAACTAACACCTGCAGGTGAACTGAGCTGAGCTCCCTGAAAGGAAGCACGATAAAGACTTAAAAATAAACTAACACCCGCAGGTGAACTGAGCTGAGTTCCCTGAAGGGAAGCACGATAAAGACTTAAAAATAAACTAACACCCGTAGGTGAACTGAGCTGAGCTCCCTGAAGGGAAGCACGATAAAGACTTAAAAATAAACTAACACCCGAAGGTGAACTGAGCTGATCTCCCTGAAGGGAAGCACGATAAAGACTTAAAAATAAACTAACACCCGGAGGTTAACTGAGCTAAGTTCCTTGAAGGGAAGCACGATAAAGACTTAAAAATAAACTAACACCCGCAGGTAAACTGAGCTGAGCTCCCTGAAGGGAAGCACGATAAAGACTTAAAAATAAACTAACACCCGCAGGTGAACTGAGCCGAGCTCTAGGTAGCCGAGCTGAGCTCCAAGTAGCCTAGCTGAGCTCCATGTAGCCGAGCTAAGCTCCTAAATTCGCAAACTGATCTCCCAATCCGAGATGTCAATTATACCAGGGAGCCTTAGCTAAGCTCCTTAGTTCCCGACCTGAACTGATTTAAGTTCCTCGAGAGCTTGAATGAGCTCCCGAACTCCCGACCTGATCTTTCCCTGCTCCAAGTTTACCTTGCTGAGCCTGATGTGAATTAGCCTTTCTTCTTTGTTAAGCGTACTCAACGGGATCACTATGAAGTTTACCCCTCTTGTTTAAGTATGTACTGAATGGAGCTGCAAGTACTAGATGTGCTCAAGTTAAAATGAGTGTGTTTGGTTGAGTTGTCTAGGATAATGTGTTGGAAAACGGTGTTCAGATCAATTAGAATTGATACCCGGTGCAGCGAAAGTTTAAAAATTTATTTTATTAATATGGAACGATTCCAAAATCTGGGTATCAAAACTTTACGATTAAATTTGTGTAAGTAAAACAAATAATCACTATTAAATATTTTACCTTGAAATCTCGAAGCGAGATTATGGACACCAACAAAATTTAATCTGCTCTTGTTGTATATCCCAGGAACTGATGAACGAACGTTTCTTCAATCAGGTCCACGAATAGAAAACAAAACCCTCTGATTGACTGCACTAGAAATCAATCAGAAATTTGCGTAGAGAATAAACAGATATGATCTTTTAATTCAGATTGTAATTTTTCACAAAAACACAAACCGAATTTTCTCCAAAAAGGGACAGAGGATTTCGAAAATCCCCTTGAATAATATAGGCTGAAATTCAAAAATTCCAAGACTAAAATCTCATGAATTTTCGAACACTGCAGTATATTTATAGATAATTTCTAGACTAGATTAAGTTATAACTATATTTGGACTCTAACTCCTTAGGGCCCACAATCCATAACTTAAGCCCAACAAGCCAAGCCCGTTGTTCTAAAAATTAATATAAAATTCATCGTGACTCCGATTGATAAACTAATTTCACCAATGTGCACAGAAACCATTTCTGCATCTTTTAGAGTCAAGATAATTTTTCTGAATCCGAATTCAGTGATTTCCAAAAATGCCCATCCCTATGTCATTTTAGGAAATCCCACTCCCTTTAGTTAAGAAGTCCAACTTCTCTTTCATTAAATTTAACTCTTTAAATTTAACTATCTCTACGGGGTTTTAGTAATTCATTACTTGTGTAACCCTCAATGGTTCAGGAATACAGCTAGCCGTGGGCTCACAACTCCTTGTGACTCGGAACAACAATTTCCGACTTACCCATCGAATCATGGTAAGAGCGCCTAGCAACATCGCCCCATGATTCCATAGGTATTATTGATAGTGCTTGCAAGAACCAGTAGATTTTGGTTAGCGTACAGTACAGTCCCTTCAACCAAATATCCCGATCGAATCAACAACCATTGGTGCATCGAGAGTCGTTCGAGATTCGATAACTATGCATAACATCTTGGAGATCTATTAGTGACATCGCATGTGTTACTAGGAACACCAAGTAACCTAAAACACATCATGTACTCTGGCCAGAGATTCGTCACACTAATATCTCCTCAGATCGCATAGGATATCCACACTCGCAAGTATGTGGTGAATCCTTGACAACAAAGCATCGACTCCTATATGTGTCGTAACTGTACCCAATCCCGACACCTGATGACCCCAATAGAGTCGGTAAACGAGTCAAAGTACAGTACTAGCATATAGAGTCTCAATGATGTTTCAAGTAATAAGGACTAATGGTGTACAACCAAAACCGCGGACTTTATCCACTCGATAAGTGATAACCACTTGGAAAGTCCAAATAGGGTAGTTCGATCATTCATCATATGAATATCCATTTGCATGCTTTGAACATCTCTATGTTCCATACCAATGAAACGTGGTACTCGGCATCGCAAATGCTAGTCTCAATCTCGAGCGATCCTTATCCTTATTTGCGGACGGCTCAATTGACTAGGAACAGTTTAGAATATACAGTGACTATAAGATGTGTTTCATGATAGCCATCCCCATGTGCTACCACATCTTACATACACTATAGTATATTCAAGGTCTTTATCAAAACAACAATAGTATATCATAATATAACAATATGAAGAAAGATAAAGTCAATGTCATTATAAAAGTGTAAATTATATTAAACAAAAGATTGTTTTACATAGAGTCATAAAAGCCCTTAGCCATAAGTTGGCTAACCGGGCACCCACTCTTTCAATCTCCCACTTGCCCTAAAGCCAACTAGTCATACTATGTAATCCCATTGCTTCGCGATGTTTGTCAAACAATGGTCCTGGCAAAGGCTTAGTAAGCGGATCAGCGATATTGTCTGTAGAGGCCACTCTCTCGACACTGATGTCTCCTCTTTCCACGATCTCCCGGATGATGTGGTATTTCCTCAGTACGTGTTTGGACTTCTGATGAGACCTTGGTTCCTTTGCCTGAGCAACGGCACCCGTGTTGTCACAGTATACCGGGACTGGACCAACAACTTCAGGAATTACACCCAACTCTTGGATGAATTTCCTTATCCAAACCGCCTCTTTAGCAGCAGCTGATGCTGCAATGTATTCTGCCTCAGTGGTGGAATCCGCTGTGGTGTCCTGCTTGGAACTCTTCCAAGAGACAGCACCGCCATTGAGCACGAATACAAATCCAGAGGTTGGTTTCGAGTCATCCACGTCACATTGGAAGCTAGAGTCGGTATAGCCTTCCAACTTCAATTCTCTCACTCCATAAACCATGAATAAATTCTTAGTCCTTCGCAAGTACTTAAGAATATCCTTCACGGCTTTCCAATGCATTTGATCGGGATTGGCTTGGTATCTGCTCGTGACGCTCAGAGCATAGGCCACATCCGGTCTGGTAGATATCATCCCATACATGATACTAACTATGGCTGACGCATATGGCACGTGTGTCATCTTCTCTATCTCTTCGTCAGTCTTGGGACACATAGACTTGGATAGAGAAACTCCATGACACATAGGTAGATGTCCTCTCTTGGACTCATCCATAGAAAACCTTTTCAATATGGTGTCGATGTAGGTTGATTGAGTGAGTCCTATCATTCTTTTAGATCTATCTCTATAGATCTGAATTCCTAGAATATAGGATGCCTCACCTAAATCCTTCATCGAGAATCTACCTGATAACCATATCTTTGTTGACTGCAACATCCCTACATCATTCCCCATGAGTAGGATGTCATCAACATAAAGTACTAAGAATGTTACCGCATTCTTAACTACTTTTTTGTACACGCATGGTTCCTCCGGGTTCTTGATAAAACCAAAATCCTTTATCGTTTCATCAAATTTCTGGTTCCAACTTCTTGATGCTTGTTTGAGACCATAGATTGATCTCTGAAGCTTGCATACCTTATGCTCGCTTCCCATGGATGTGTATCCCTCAGGCTGCATCATATAGATCTCTTCCTTAATGTTTCCATTAAGAAATGCAGTCTTTACATCCATTTGCCATATCTCATAGTCATACCATGCTGCTATGGCAATAAGGATTCTTATGGACTTGAACATTGCGACTGGTGAAAAGGTTTCATCATAGTCAACTCCTTGTCTTTGAGTATAACCTTTTGCCACCAATCGTGCCTTGTAGGTCAATACCTTTCCATCAGGCCCAAGTTTTCTCTTGTAGATCCATTTGCACCCAATTGGAACAATTCAATCGGGAGGATCTACTAAAGACCAAACTTGGTTAGAATGCATCGAGTCTATTTCCGATTGCATATCTTCAAGCCATAAATTCGAATATGCATCAGAAATTGCTTCCTTGAAGTTTCTTGGATCACATCCAATGTCGGGTTCACTTTGATCCCCTTCAAGAAGAAGACCATATCTAATAGGAGGCCTAGAAGTCCTCTCGGATCTCCTAGTAGTAGGCGTGTCTTGTGATGATTCTTGAGGTGTAGGATCACTATTTTGTATCTCGGGTTCTTCTCGAATTTCTTCGAGTTCCATCATCTTGCCTTTCTTATCCAATAAGAACTCCTTCTCCAAGAAGGTGGCATTCCTTGAAACAAACACTTTTGTTTCAGCAGGATGATAGAAATAATATCCGATTGAATTCTTCGGATACCCTACAAAATAACATAAAGTGGATCGACTATCCAATTTATCTCCCACTGTCTGCTTCACGTAAGCAGGACATCCCCAAATCCTCAAGTACGAATACTTAGGAGCTTTGCCATTCCATAACTCGTATGGTGTTTTATTTACTGCTTTAGTGTGGACGTTGTTTAACAACAATACCGCCGTTTTAACCGCGTAGCCCCAAACGAATGTGAGAGCTCAGTGAAGCTCATCATGGATTGAACCATGTCCAACAAAGTTCGATTGCGACGCTCCAAAACACCATTAAGCTGAGGTGTCATAGGAGGAGTCCACAGAGAGAGAATCCCATTCTCTTTTAGATAGTCCAAAAACTCGATACTTAAGTATTCTCCACCTCGATCCGATCGAAGTGCCTTAATACTTTTACCTAGTTTGTTTTCTACTTCAGCCTTGAATTCTTTGAACCTTTCAAATGCTTCAGACTTATATTTCATTAAATATAAATACCCATACCTAGAATGATCATCAGTAAAGGTAATGAAGTAGGTGTTGCCACATTTAGTATCAATCCTAAATGGACCGCAAACATCTGTATGGATCAAATCCAACAGATTTAGACTACGCTTAGGTTTCCCTTTGAAAAGAGATTTAGTCATTTTTCCCTTTAGGCAGGACTCACAAGTAGGTAGAGAGTTAATATCAGACATATCAAACATGCCCTCTCTCACTAGCTTGTTCATACTCCTTGAGGAAATATGACCTAGCCTAGCATGCCAAAGCTTTGCCGGGTTTTGACTATCGTCCTTCCTTTTAATTGTTATTACCGGTTTATCAACATAATTAATTGGAACGTCTTTTAATTTTAAGCTATATAGATCATTTTCAAGTTGTCCATTTCCAATCAAACATTCATTCTTGTAAATATTGCAAATCCCATTTACAAAATTGCAAGAAAAACCATCTCTATCAAGCATAGAAATAGATATAATGTTTTTGACCAAATCCGGAACATATAAAACATCTCTAAAAAATAACTTAAAATTATTCTGAAAAACTAAATAAATATCTCCTATAGCTTTGGCTTCGACTCTAGAACCATTCCCGAGCCTTAGCTGGGTCTCACCCATCCTTAGCTTATTACTTCTAGTCATCATTTGCAACTCATTGTAAATGTGAGATCTATATCTGTATCCAATACCCAAGAAGTAGTATTAAGTAAAACATTTATTTCAATGTAAAACATACCCTTTTTAGTTCTCAACTGCTCGAGGTATTCCTTGCAGTTACGTTTCCAATGACCGGGTTTCTTGCAGTAATGGAAAACTTGTTTAGAATTGTCGAATTTTGCATGTAACATTTGGCCTTGAGATCATGGTCCAACCATTTCTCTAGTTCGGCCAACCTTTCGGCAGTTACATCAGCCGAGGCTATTTTCGGAGAAGCCTTTTCTAACACTTAGAAAATCTTTTCCGAACTCAGGACAATCTTAACTTATGGAACCATCCTGTATAGATTGCGCCAGAAAGTTTGTTTTGTTCGAGAATTGAAACATGTGGATTACGAATTCATTGTAATGAAATACTGAGATGAAACAGACAATAATCGATGATTTGTTTAATAATTTACTAAGACATAAAATATGGCGAATTTTATTTTATGAATCACACTCCCACTATTTTGACAATTTCACCACCCTCTAGTGAAAACGAGAAACATTTTCTTTAGTGGGAACATGGAGTCCAATTGACAAACTATAGTCCCGAATAATATCAACCAACCATAATTTTCAAAAGGTAGAGCCCAATTGCTTCCAAAGCAACCTCCACGTTTTTACCTCATGTCCAATAAGGGCCCAATAATATGACGCTGTTTATTGTGACATGTCAAGATAACCCATCAATATTAAGTTGTGATGGACGGTCGCCATGTGGATCCCCAATAATATGAGCCAATCCCATGGGAGTTCCACCCAACTTACAACATGTGTCGATCCAATGTACAGCTTTCCGACGAATGGGCCCCCCCCCCCCCAATAATATGAGCCGGACCGTATCCGCGGGTAGCATCTCATACATTGATCGTTGATGGAAGGTAGGTATATTTAAACAATATTTAAATTCCCTTTTTATTAATCTTGATATCAATTTTAAATCATATTTAAAATGAGGAATTTTTAATTTTGAAAATTTGTCTCATCATGCAATTTATGTATGCTTACGTGATTCATACAATTTAGTCTAAACATGCATACATCAATAATATCATATATTATTTAAGGATGATCGATCCCATTAACTAATCGACCCGTGGTTGCCAATCACGAGTCTAAGTCCAATCCTAGGTGATATGTAAGTATGCAATGCAATCCTATTACATTGTGCTTCCAATTTACATTTCTTCGGTCTTCATTGTCTGCTGGGCCCAACGTTTCTTCAAATCTTTGTCTCCCACTAAGTCTAATAAATTTACAATAAATTTCGATGACAAATATGGGATACATTTTAGGGGTGGGAATGGGCCATAAACCAGGCCCACTTTTATTACATATGACAATCATATTGGGCTATAAACCAAGCCCATTAATAAACACCAACAACAATAAGACAAATTTAAATCACCTAACATACACCTAAAACATTGGTCATGACAATCGATCATCCTTTATCCATTAATTAATTCAATATTTAAATAATTGGATAAACATGCAAAGGCATCATAATTTAAAAGATAAAATCATATTTTATCTTTATCCATCCATAAGATCATATCTTATCATCAATTGTACCAAAATAATTAATTTTATAAAATTTAATTTAACGGATAAAATTTATAAATTTTCCAAAAATTCAAATTTATCCAAAAATCAATTTTAAAATTTTCGGACTCGAACAATTCGATCCGATGCCTCGTGAACCAATCAAAACAATTTTTGATCGGATCAAAAACTAGAATTTCGAAAATTAAAAATTTTAATTAAAAAATAAAAATAATTTTTCCGGGCTGCCCGGGACAATCCCGGGCAGCCCGCGCCCCAAAAAGGGGCCCGGGCTGGGCAGCGAAATTCGCTGCCCTAGGCAGCGACGTTCGTTGCCCATGGGCAGTCGCTGCCCTTGGGTAGCGACGCTCGCTGCCCCGGGCAGTGACGATCGCTGCCCGATTTGCCCATTAAAATTTAATTTTAAATTTTCGTTTTGTTTCAAAAACCGAGGCTTAAAAATTTTATACAATCGATTAATTTAATCGTTTGATCTGAGCAACCTGTCTCTGATACCACTGTTGGAAAACGGTGTTCAGATCAATTAGAATTGATACCCGGTGCAGCGGAAGTTTAAAAATTTATTTTATTAATATGTAACGATTCCATATCTGGGTATCAAAACTTTACGATTAAATTTGTGTAAGTAAAACAAATAATCACTATTAAATATTTTATCTTGAAATCTCGAAGCGAGATTATGGACACCAACAGAATTTAATCTGCTCTTGTTGTATATCCCAGGAACTGATGAACGAACATTTCTTCAATCAGGTCCACGAATAGAAAACAAAACCCTCGGATTGACTGCACTAGAAATCAATCAGAAATTTGCGTAGAGAATAAACAGATATGATATGTTAATTCAGATTGTAATTTTTCACAAAAACACAACCCGAATTTTCTCCAAAAAGGGACAGAGGATTTCGAAAATCCCCTTGAATAATATAGGCTGAAATTCGAAAATTCCAAGACTAAAATCTCATGGAATTTTCGAACACTGCAGTATATTTATAGATAATTTCTAGACTAGATTAAGTTATAACTGTATTTGGACTCTAACTCCTTAGGGCCCACAATCCATAACTTAAGCCCAACAAGCCAAGCCCGTTGTTCTAAAAATTAATATAAAATTCATCATGACTCCGATTGATAAACTAATTTAACCAATGTGCACAGAAACCATTTCTGCATCTTTTAGAGTCAAGATAATTTTTCTGAATCCGAATTCAGTTATTTTCAAAAATGCCCATCCCTATGTCATTTTAGGAAATCCCACTCCCTTTAGTTAAGAAGTCCAACTTCTCTTTCATTAAATTTAACTCTTTAAATTTAACTATCACTATGCGGTTTTAGTAATCCATTACTTGTGTGACCCTCAATGGTTCAGGAATACAGCTAGCCGTGGGCTCACAACTCCTTGTGACTCGGAACAACAATTTTTGACTTACCCATCGAATCATGGTAAGTGCGCCTAGAAACATCGCCCCATGATTCCCTAGGTATTACTGATAGTGCCTGCAAGAACCAGTAGATTTTGGTTAGCGTACAGTACAGTCCCTTCAACCAAATATCCCGATCAAATCAACAACCATTGGTGCATCGAGAGTCGTTCGAGATTCGATAACTATGCATAACATCTTGGAGATCTATTAGTGACATCGCATGTGTTACTAGGAACACCAGGTAACCTAAAACACATCATGTACTCTGGCCAGAGATTCGTCACACTAATATCTCCTCAGATCGCATAGGATATCCACACTCGCAAGTATATGGTGAATCCTTGACAACAAAGCATCGACTCCTATATGTGTCGTAACTGTACCCAATCCCGACACCTGATGACCCCAATAGAGTCGGTAAACGAGTCAAAGTACAGTACTAGCATATAGAGTCTCAATGATGTTTCAAGTAATAAGGACTAATGGTGTACAACCAAAACCGCGGACTTTATCCCCTGGATAAGTGATAACCACTTGGAAAGTCCGAATAGGGTAGTTCGATCATTCATCATATGAATATCCATTTGCATGCTTTGAACATCTCTATGTTCCATACCAATGAAACGTGGTACTCGGCATCGTAAATGCTAGTCTCAATCTCGAGCAATCCTTATCCTTATTTGCGGACGGCTCAATTGACTAGGAACAGTTTAGAATATACAGTGACTATAAGATGTGTTTCATGATAGCCATCCCCATGTGCTACCACATCTTACATACACTATAGTATATTCAAGATCTTTATAAAAACAACAATAGTATATCATAATATAACAATATGAAGAAAGATAAAGTCAATGCCATTATAAAAGTGTAAATTATATTAAACAAAAGATTGTTTTACATAGAGTCATAAAAGCCCTTAGCCATAAGTTGGCTAACCGGGCACCCACTCTTTCATAATGCTTGAACCAAAGTTAAGGACCTAAGGGGCTTGACTAAGGTGATGAGCTGAACCAAAGCCAGGGGCCTGAGAGGCGTGACTAGGGTGATGAGCTGAACCAAAGCCAGGGCCTCAGAGGCTTGACTAAGGTGATGAGCTGAACCAAAGTCAAGGGCCTAAGAGGCGTGACTAAGGTGATGAGCTGAACCAAATTCAGGGGCCTAAGAGGTGTGACTAGGGTGATGAGCTGAACCAAAGCCACGGGCCTGAGAGGCGTGACTAAGGTGATGAGCTGAACCAAAGCCAGGGGCCTAAGAGGCGTGACTAAGGTGATGAGCTGAACCAAATCTAGGGGCATAAGAGGCGTGACTAAGGTGATGAGCTGAACCAAAGCTGGGGCCTAAGAGGCGTGAATAACGTGATGAGATGAACCAAAGGCAGGGGCCTAAGAGGCGTGACTAAGGTGATGATCTGAATCAAAGGCAGGGGCCTAAGAGGCGTGACTAGGGTGATGAGCTGAACCAAAGGCAGGGGCCTAGGAGGCGTGACTAAGGTGATGAGCTGAACCAAAGCCAGGGGCCTAAGAGGCGTGACTAAGGTGATGAGCTGAACCAAAGCCAGAGGCCTAAGAGGCGTGACTAAGGTGATGAGATGAATCCTGTTTACATCAATATTTCTGAAAAAGTAGCTTCTTATAAATAAAAGTAGAATGTAGCTTGCACAAATTACAACTTTAAGGAAAATTGTACTTGCAACATTTAAGAATAATATTTGCGTAAATTGTAAGCACTCCAAGGTCTCTTCAACATCTTTCCCTTTGAATCCTCCAAGTAGTAAGCATCCGAACTGAGCCTCATCACCACCTTGTACGGTCCTTCCCATTTAGGATCGAGCTTCCCTAGAGACGCATCCTGAACAATTTTGAGCACCAAATCTCCTACCTGGAATCCCTTCTTGCGCACCCGACGATTATAGGACCGAGCTATCCTGCTCTTGTATGCCTCCATTCTGATGGCAGCAGCTTCTCTCTTTTCATCCACAAAGTCTAAGTCCTCCATTGTCCTTTATCCATTTTTCTTATCATAGAAAATGATCCGAGCTGACTCCTCCCCAATCTCTTCTAGTAATACTGCCTCATTTCCATATACCAAACTAAATGGAGTCTCTCCAGTCCAAATTCTCGGTGTGGTACGATATGACCATAACACACTAGGGAGCTCTTCCACCCAATTTCCTTGGGCTTTCCCCAAGAGGGTCTTCAAATTTTGCACCAAAGACCTATTAGTAACCTCCACTTGACCATTGCTTTGGGGATAATGGACAGATGTGAAGTGTTGTTGAATTTTCATCTCTTTACACCAGTCTTGTGCCCGAGCTCCCTGAAACTGCCTTCCATTGTTCGAGATGAGCTTTCGTGGTACTCCAAATCTGCACATGATATTCTTCCATATAAATTTCAAAACTTCCCCCTTAGTGATTCGAGCTAAGGCCTCTGCCTCTACCCATTTAGAAAATTAATCAACAACAACCAATAAGAACTTATTTTGAGCTGAGGCAGGAGGAAAAGGACTCACAATGTCAATCCCACACTGATCAAAGGGGCATGCTGCTACTATCCCTTTCATTAATGCCACTGGCTGGTGCTGAAGTCTGCTATGTCACTGACAACTGTCACAAGAAGTTACCAAGGATAGTGCATCTTTTAGAATAGTAGGCAAACAATATCCTGCTAAGAGCACCTTACGGGTTAAGGAATAAGAACCTAAGTGATTGCCGCAACACCCCTCATGTATCTCCTTCAGGACATAATGAGCTTCCTTAGGGCCCAAACATTTGAGAAGAGGTCCCAAAAATGACCTCTTATAAAGAACCCTTCCACCATCACAAAACGGAGACTATTCTACCTCAATCAATATGCCTTTTTGGGGTCCCTTGGAAACTCACCCTTTTCCATGTACCCTAAGAGATCTCTCCTCCAATCAATCTCTTACTGAGCCCCTGGTATGAGCTAGGTAGAGGGTTTCAATTCTACTTGCACAACCACCTCCCTGGTCTTCCAGCTGTGAAGCGAGCTAGTCATCTTGGCAAGATAATCCGCCTTCCCATTGCTTTCCCTAGGGATTTGCTCAAATACTACTTCATCAAAAAGGCCCCGAGCTTCCTCTATCATATAACTGGGACTCGGAATAAAGGTGAACTCGAGCTGCCCCAACTTTCTTAGCTACCCATAGGACGATTAACACTGCCTCATACTCTGCCTCGTTGTTGGAAGCTCGAAAATCCAACCTGACTGTCAATCTGATTTTATCTTCCCGGGGGGAAATCAAAAGCACCCCCACTCCACATCCTTCATTGTTAGAAGAGCCATCAACATATATCTTCCACAAGTCCTCCCCTTCCATATGTTTTGTTTTGGCTAAGAAATCAGCCAATGCCTGAGCTTTAATGGCTGAACATGGCTCATACTGAATGTAATACTCACCGAGCTCCGTAGTTAGGGGTGTCAAAAACCAACCCAACCCGCTAACCCGACACGATTCAACCCGAAAAATATCAGGTTCGGATTGGGGGTTTTTGGGTTCGGGTTGAATCGGGATGACCCAAAAGCTAACCCTAAAAAATTAATCGGGTTCGGGTTGGGTTCGGGTCAACCCAAGTTGACCCGAGATGACCCAATTTTTTTTTATTTTTTTATATATATAAAATAAAAAAGATTTGCTACATTTTCATACGTTGTATATTTGAAAAACATTTATTGTATATTGATATAATATATTTTCATGATTTAATGTTTATTTTGTACAATTTTGATTTTTAAAATTTTATTTTATTTTTTGTAGTAAGTATACTTTAAATTTTTTACAACTATACTTTTAAATTTAAATTATATATAAACTTAGATTTTGTTATCATGTGATTAAAGTAAATATTACTATTATTATTGTGTGTTTTGAATTTTTATTTAATTATTTTTTACAAAAAATAACAAAAAAAATAATAAATTCGGGTTGGTTCGGGTTGATCGGGTTGGTCGGGTTAGCCGGGTTCGGGTTGACCATTTTCGGTTTGGTTCGGGTTCGGGTTGGGAAATGTTTAAATAATTTTTTCGTCAACCCGACCCGACCCGAACCCACCCGACCCACCTAAATTGACACCCCTATCCGTAGTCCACTTCACCAATCTCCCAGAAATATCAACCCGAGTCAATATCCTCCCAATGGGGCTATTAGTTAACACCACAATGGGGTGTGATAAGAAATAAGGCCTGAGCTTTCTAACTGTCATAACCAAGGCCAATGATAACTTTTCCACCTCCGAATACCGGAGCTCAGCACCCTTAAGGGCATGTGAGAAGAAATAGATAGGGTTTTGGGTTGTTCCCTCCTGCCGAATAAGCACTGAAATGACTGCCCCCTCTAAAGCTGATAAGTAAGTGTACAACGGTTCACCCGGAACTGCCTTAGACAACACAGGGAGTTCAACTAAGTAATTTTTTAGGTCATCAAATTCCTTCCCACATTCATCATCCCACTCGAATTTCTTGGCTTTTCGCAGTACCTTGAAGAAAGGTAAACTTCTATGAGCCGATCTCGATATAAATCGAGATAAGGCTGTTATCCTTCCTGCTAACCTCTGGACTTGTTGCAGATTACGAGGAGTAGACATGGATCGGATAGCATGCACCTTCTCAGGATTGGCCTCTATGCCCCTCTCAGTAACCATGTACCCCAAAAAATTACCTCCCCTGACTCCAAATACACACTTCTCCGGATTGAGTTTCACACGGTAAGTCCTAAAAGTTGAGAAGGTTTCCTCAAGGTCGGCCACCAGTCCCACATCATCCTGTGACTTTACTAGGATATCATCCACATAAACTTCTACATTTCTGCCAATTTGGGAGGCGAACACTCTGTCCATGAGCCTCTGATAAGTGGCCCCTGTATTCTTCAATCCGAAAGGCATCACTCTGTAACAAAAAGTTCCATGAGAGGTAGTGAAACTTACTTTTTTCCTGATCTTCCTCCTCCAATCAATCTCTTACTGAGCCCCTGGTATGAGCTAGGTAGAGGGTTTCAATTCTACTTGCACAACCACCTCCCTGGTCTTCCAGCTGTGAAGCGAGCTAGTCAACTTGGCAAGATAATCCGCCTTCCCATTGCTTTCCCTAGGGATTTGCTCAAATACTACTTCATCAAAAAGGCCCCGAGCTTCCTCTATCATATAACTGGGACTCGGAATAAAGGTGAACTCGAGCTGCCCCAACTTTCTTAGCTACCCATAGGACGATTAACACTGCCTCATACTCTGCCTCATTGTTGGAAGCTCGAAAATCCAACCTGACTGTCAATCTGATTTCATCTTCCCGGGGGGAAATCAAAAGCACCCCCACTCCACATCCTTCATTGTTAGAAGAGCCATCAACATATATCTTCCACAAGTCCTCCCCTTCCATATGTTTTGTTTTGGCTAAGAAATCAGCCAATGCCTGAGCTTTAATGGCTGAACATGGCTCATACTGAATGTCATACTCACCGAGCTCCGTAGTTAGGGGTGTCAAAAACCAACCCAACCCGCTAACCCGACACGATTCAACCCGAAAAATATCAGGTTCGGATTGGGGGTTTTTGGGTTCGGGTTGAATCGGGTTGACCCAAAAGCTAACCCTAAAAAAATAATCAGGTTCGGGTTGGGTTCGGGTCAACCCAAGTTGACCCGAGATGACCCAATTTTTTTTATTTTTTTTATATATATAAAATAAAAAAGATTTGCTACATTTTCATACGTTGTATATTTGAAAAACATTTATTGTATATTGATATAATATATTTTCATGATTTAATGTTTATTTTGTACAATTTTGATTTTTAAAATTTTATTTTATTTTTTGTAGTAAGTATACTTTAAATTTTTTACAACTATACTTTTAAATTTAAATTATATATAAACTTAGATTTTGTTATCATGTGATTAAAGTAAATATTACTATTATTATTGTGTGTTTTAAATTTTTATTTAATTATTTTTTACAAAAAATAACAAAAAAAATAATAAATTCGGGTTGGTTCGGGTTGATCGGGTTGGTCGGGTTAGCCGGGTTCGGGTTGACCATTTTCGGTTTGGTTCGGGTTCGGGTTGGGAAATGTTTAAATAATTTTTTCGTCAACCCCACCCGACCCGAACCCACCCGACCCACCTAAATTGACACCCCTATCCGTAGTCCACTTCACCAATCTCCCAGAAATATCAACCCGAGTCAATATCCTCCCAATGGGGCTATTAGTTAACACCACAATGGGGTGTGATAAGAAATAAGGCCTGAGCTTTCTAACTGTCATAACCAAGGCCAATGATAACTTTTCCACCTCCGAATACCGGAGCTCAGCACCCTTAAGGGCATGTGAGAAGAAATAGATAGGGTTTTGGGTTGTTCCCTCCTGCCGAATAAGCACTGAAATGACTGCCCCCTCTAAAGCTGATAAGTAAGTGTACAATGGTTCACCCGGAACTGCCTTAGCCAACACAGGAGTTCAGCTAAGTAATTTTTTAGGTCATCAAATTCCTTCCCACATTCATCATCCCACTCGAATTTCTTGGCTTTTTGCAGTACCTTGAAGAAAGGTAAACTTCTATGAGCCGATCTCGATATAAATCGAGATAAGGCTGTTATCCTTCCTGCTAACCTCTGGACTTGTTGCAGATTACGAGGAGTAGACATGGATCGGATAGCATGCACCTTCTCAGGATTGGCCTCTATGCCCCTCTCAGTAACCATGTACCCCAAAAAATTACCTCCCCTGACTCCAAATACACACTTCTCCGGATTGAGTTTCACACGGTAAGTCCTAAAAGTTGAGAAGGTTTCCTCAAGGTCGGCCACCAGTCCCACATCATCCTGTGACTTTACTAGGATATCATCCACATAAACTTCTACATTTCTGCCAATTTGGGAGGCGAACACTCTGTCCATGAGCCTCTGATAAGTGGCCCCTGTATTTTTCAATCCGAAAGGCATCACTCTGTAACAAAAAGTTCCATGAGAGGTAGTGAAACTTACTTTTTTCCTGATCTTCCTCCGCTAAAGGAATTTGGTGGTACCCTTGATATGAATCCATGAAGCATAAATAACGATGACCTGCTGTAGAGTCAACCAACTGATCAATTCGAGGCAGTGGATAGCAATCTTTCGGGCACGCCTTATTCAAGTCCCTGAAATCAACACACATCCTCCACTTGCCTGAACTCTTAGGGACAAGGACCACATTCGATAACCAAGTAGGGAACTATACTTCCCTAATATGACCTGCCCTAAGGAGCTCATCCACCTCTTTCTTAATAACTTTATCCTTTTCAGGTCCAAAGTGTCTCTTCTTCTGTTATATCGGCCTCACTCCCTCTAGAATGTTGAGTCGATGAACCATAATTTCTGCACTGACCCCTGTGAGCTCTGATACAGACCAAGCAAAAAAATATTTGTTCTTCTTCAAGCAATCAACCAAGATTTGCTTCACTGATGAGTTGAGATCACAAGCTAATTTAACAATCTGAGCTCCCGGGCTTAACTTCACCTCCTCATGACCTTATTCAGACATCAGAAGCACCTTCTGTCCAAACACCCTCGGTGCCCGGCATACTGAAGCCATTCCTACCTCCCTCATACTCCTCTTTTCATCCACCTTTACTTCATTCACATAGCACAGCCGAGCCGCCTTTTGATCACCCCGAACAACCCCCACTTCTTTTCCACTTGGGAACTTCAACTTCTGATGATAGATGGAAGCCACAGCTCGAAAATCGCTCAGGGATGGACGTCCCATGATTCCATTGAAAGAGGATGGTGCATCCATGTTAGAACCTAATGGGGGGGGGGGATTTAGGTTCTATTGGCAACTTTAGCAATTTAAAGCGATTATGCAAATACGCAAGCGGAAGACTTAAAGCAATCAAAAATAAATGCGGTAAATAAATGCGTAAAAGAAATAAAGCGATAAATGAGATAGGATATGTTTATGGAAGTTCGACGATAAATCGTCTACGTCTCCCCTTCTTGGTTAAGATCGATTAACCAAGGATTTACTAGCACTTCAACTTCTTGGCCTTGATGGCTCCAAGGATAGCCGTAAAACTTGACACGATCACCGCGCCGATACAACTCGATACTCTTGGCCTTAAGGGCTCCAAGGATAGCCTCAACACAAACACTTGGCTTCACACTCAAGTGCTTACAACGATAGCACAACACACTTGGCTTCACAGTGAAGTGTTTACAACAATAGCACAACCAACTCACAAACTATTTTTACAAACACTCTCAAATATATCACACAAATACTTTGATAGTGAGAAATTGCTTGCAAAGGAGATAAGAGATGAGTTGGGATGTCTCCAAATGAACTTGGATGGCCTCTATTTATAGTTGACAAAGATTTGAATCTGATTTGAGTGCTTGGAGCATGTGTTAAGAAGTCAAGGAGTGACAAAAAGTGTTCGGCACCGCTGCCTACTTTTTCCCAGCATTGAGCGGATTTTGTGGAAAAATCATATCTTCCAATCTAACCGTTGGATTGATCTGAAATTTGAACTAAAGATTTAAAACATCTGGATCTTCATTCTAAATGGTAAAGATTTGATTTTAACCGTCAAACATTTCCAGTAATTTTCGGAAGTCTCTTCATCAAGTTTTCAAACTTGTTCTGTGCAACAAATTTGAGAAATTCATATCTGCATATCCATCCGTTGGATTGATCTAAAATTTGGACAGAGGTTGTAAAACATCCTAAAGTTGAATCTGATTGGTGGAGATTTGATTTGAATGTATCAAACAATCCCAGTTAATTTCTGAAGTTGAATCTTCATCATTTGCTTCATGTTCTGCAGAAAAAGGTACTGTGCAACCTTTGTGGAAAAATCATAACTTCATATCTAGCCGTTGGATTGATATGAAATTTTGATATAAGTTTTAAAACATCCTGTTATGGATTTTGATTTTTGGAGATTTGATTTGGATGTCTCAAGCACGTTCAGTAATTTTCAGAAGTTGATTCTTCATCCTTCACTTCAAGTTCTGCAGAAATAGGTACTGCACAACTTTTGTGGAAAAATCATAACTTCATATCTAGCTGTTGGATTGCTCTCAAATTTGGACAGCACATGTAAAACTTCCTCATCACGATTATGACTAGTGAAGATCGGATTTCAATGCCTAGAAAATTCCCAGTAAATTTGGAAGTTGCTGCTCCATACTTTGGCTTCTTCTTGTCTTTTTCTTTATATCTCTTAACAATGTTTCATCCATTCAATGAGCAATACAAGACTTTATAAATACATGTATAGCTTCAAAATATCTTCCAAGAATTTAATCATCAATAAATCAAATCTGTAAAATCTCACTTTAAATGGTTAGTAACAATTAACCGAGTTTTGTAACCATCAAAACATAATATTATGAGACATTTTAATGCATTAAAAACATTAATCTCATAACACGAGATTTGTATGCGTTTAAGGCGTAACAATATTCCCTTTTTTGATGATCACAAAACTTGGTTAAATAGGAGAAATAAATGTACAATATTAAATAAATAATTTAAATTTTCACAATATAATTGCATGAATAAAACTCTCCCTAAATTAAACAATTAGCTAAGAAGAGAATTAAAAATTTATTTATCAAATAACCAATTTTATTCTCCATGCATTTAACCGAACTAACTCTCCCCCTTAGTTAAAGTATTTAACCAAACTAATTCTCTCCCTTTTTGTGATAATCAAAAAGACTGGAAAAGTAAATGAAAACATGATAATTGAATATAATTTCTAAAATGCAACACATAAATTTCACATAAAATGTGAGCTTTATAACTTTGAATAAATACAATTAATTTGTATTATCCAAAATTAAGTTCCTCGAATTTTATATTAAGCTCCCCCTTAATATGACATTAAATTTATTTATGTCCACAAGTGATTACAACTCAATCATGCCAAGTTCACCACGCAAACGAATAAAAGTATTTTCCTCTAGTATTTTCATCATTTTACAACTCAATCATGCCAACTCAATCATGCCAACTCAATCATGCCAACTTCATTTCGTTCGATGTGGTCACGAATAAAATGATGACGAATGTCAATATGTTTGGTGCGCGAATGTTGAATCGGATTCTTTGTAAGACATATGGCGCTAGTGTTATCACAAAAAATAGGGATTTTTGAAAAAGAGATGCCATAGTCGAGCAATTGATGCTTCATCCAAAGAATTTGCGCACAACAACTACCAGCAGCCATATTGTAGTGACCCTATGGAATCACCTACTAACTGGCAACTAATAGCATGCATTAAACTTAATACAGCAAAATACTTAACAGAGTAAAAACGTGCGGAAACATAATCCATAATTTACATATCAGCTTAGTAATATAATCCAAGCTTAAATCTGTAGTGATACAACCATATCGAAATTCTTAAAAGTAAACATTATACAGCTAATAAATCGTGCTGTATAAAAACTTTCAAAGCTCCTGCTCCCTAGTCCTGCCTTGAACTACCAGCTCCGTCCATCCTGCGACCTGCCCCATGGAATAGGGTGTCCAAGATAACAACTAGGACGTGAGCGCTACGCCCAGTACATAGACATGAGTAAACATATGTATATAATGCATGCAACATGATGACTGGTACAGGGTCATCTGAAAAGTCATGCTCAGTACCGGCGCCATATGAGTGCTGCCACCGCACGGATCAACCTCTGGGTGCAACAACACTCGTCTAGTACACCAGAGTAGACAGACATAAATGCCCCCGCCGTCGCGGTACTCTCAGTGACAGACTATCGAGTATAGAGATGAGCGGCTCTATAATCAGGTATAACAAGGAATAAGCTCAACGTGTATATGCACATGACATATGAGTATATAAAAAAAACGGTAAATCATACATCATGCCATATAATAATGCCAAATAAATGCAACATATAAACATGTATACTCGCTGGCAATCTCAGTCAATGTGTACGTACCTCTAGGCTAGTTCAAGTATAATAGGATCCTAGGTTCCAAGCCTATATTCAAAAGTTCACCGTATCACTACATAAATTCTATAAGCCTTAACTAAGCTAATAAGTACTCCCAAAACTTAAATAGATTCCCGGACCATACCTTCGTCCGTAGTTAGCCCTTTGGAGTCGCTAGTCCCGGATGACTATAACCACACCTTGGTTATTCCAGAACCTCTATTATAACCGATAGGGCCCTCAAGTGTATATCTCACACTATATAACTAAAGAAGGAAACTCGGGAATTCGTAATTGAAAATGAACTCCGAACGACCCTATTTATAGCCAAATTTCTCGGCCAGGATCGGAACTTCCGATTTCGGGATCGGAGCTTCCGATCCAGCTCATTGCGTGCATGTCTGCCACGCCAGGATCGGAACTTCCGATCTACAATCGGAGCTTCCGATCTGCTCTATGACCGACACTTGTCAAAACTCGCGACTGAGTCATCGATCATTTTTGACAGCTAGGGATCGGAACTTCCGTTCCACGATTGGAGCTTCCGTTCCGATCGGAGCTTACTATCCGGGATCGGAGCTTACTATCCGGGATCGGAACTTACTATCCGGCCCAAAATGAAAAAGCCCAAATTTTACTTCTGAAGTCCAATAACACTCCGAAATTGGTTAAATACCAACCCTTAATCATGTTTAACATATTATTATCTTAAAATGGTATCAGGGTTACTACACATATATTCGGCTTCGGTTGTTGATAACGCAACACAATTTTTCTTTTTCGAAAACCAAGAAACTACACAGTTTCCTAAAAAGAAACAAGTTCCACTAGTGCTTTTTCTGTCCACCTTATATCCACCAAAGTCGGCATCACAGTAAGCTTTTAAATCAAAGAAAGAATTTTTCGAATAACACAAGACGAGATTTGGAGTATTTGAAAGATATTTAAAAATGCGTTTTAAGGCGAACAAATGTGATTCCTTTGGACATGATTGAAATCGTGCACACAAGCAAACACTAAACATAATGTCCGGTCTACTAGCAGTAGCATAAAGTAAGGAGCCAATCATACTACGAAAGGAAGATTGATCTACAGTTTTACCATTTTCATCATTGTCGAGTCTGATTGCTGTGCTCATCGATGTGGATGATGATTTTGTGTTCTCCATCCCAAACTTCTTTAGAATCTCCTTGATGTATTTGCTTTGGTTCACAAAGAACCCATATTTGCACTGTTTGATTTTGAATCCGAGGAAATAGTTAAGTTCCCCCATCATGCTCATCTCAAAGTGTTCCTACATAAGCTTGGAGAAATCTTGACAAAGAGATTCGTTAGTAGAACCAAATATTATATCATCAACATAAATTTGCACAATCAAAAGATCATTTTTGACATTCTTGGTGAATAAAGTAATGTCGATCTTTCCTCTTGAAAAACCATTTGAAAGCAAGAAAGTAGACAGTTTATCATATCAAGCTCTAGGAGCTTGTTTCAATCCATACAAAGCTTTGTTTAATCTATACACATGATCAGGCAGTAAAGCATCAACAAAGCCATCAGGTTGTTCAATATAAACTTCTTCTTTCAATTCACCATTCAGGAAAGCACTCTTAACATCCATTTGAAATAACTTAAAATTTCTAGAGCAAGCAAAAGCAAGTAGCATGCGAATGGATTCTAGTCTAGCAACAGGCGCATAAGTTTCATCATAATCTATGCCTTCTTCTTGACTATATCATTTTGCTACAAGTCTAGCTTTATTTCTAGTGATAGTACCATGCTCATCAAGTTTATTCCTATAAACCCATTTAGTGCCAATAATAGATATATCATGCGGCCTAGGAACAAGATTCCAAACATCATTACGTTTAAACTCATTCAATTCATCTTGCATAGCAATAATCCAAGAATCAACTAATAAAGCATCATCAATGCACTTAGGTTCAACATGTGAAACAAAAGCAAGATGATTGAAAATATTATTAAGAAAAGAACGAGTGGCTACTCCCTTCGAAGGACTTCCAATGATAAGATCTATATGATGATCTTTGTGAAGAGTCCAATCCTTTGGAAGTGGTGTTTCCTCAACAGAAACATCTAAATCATTTAGACTTGATGAAGCCATCTCTTCTTCGAGTAATTCTACATCATCATTGTTAGTGCGAGAGACTATTGACATAGATTCATCAAATACAACATGCATAGATTCTTCAACAAGTAAAGTACGTTTATTAAAAACTCTAAAAGCCTTACTTGTTGTGGAATACCCAAGAAAAATACCTTTGTCGGATTTGGCATCAAATTTGCCAAGGTTGTCCTTACCGTTATTATGAATATAACATTTGGAACCGAAAGCTCAAAAGTATGAAATGTTAGGCTTTCTCCCTCTCCATAATTCATATGGAGTTTTCTTGAGAATTGACCTTATTGATACACGATTGATAATGTAGCAGGCAGTGTTCATTGCTTCAGCCCAAAAATATTTTGGTAGAGAATGCTCACATATCATGGTCCTCGCAATCTCCACAAGTGTCCTATTTTTCTATCAACGACCCCATTTTGTTGAGGAGTCCTAGGACAAAAAAAATTGTGACCGATGCCTTTCTCTTCACAAAAGTTTGAAAAACTCTCATTTTGAAATTCAGTTCCGTGGTCACTACGGATCTGTTTTATAGAAAGATTTTTCTCATTCTCAACTCGTTTGACAAAAGTTTTAAAATAATAAAAGACATCATTTTTGTGGGCTAAAAACAATGTCGTGTAACGTGAGAAATCATCCACAATGACAAATGCATAGAGCTTCCCTCCTAGGCTAGCGTTCCTCGAGGGACCACATAGATCTAGGTGAAGAAGTTCAAGGGGCATAGAAATAGATACAAAATTTTTGCTTTTAAAAGATTCTCCTGTATGTTTGCCAAGTTGACATGCATCACAAACAGAATCTAATTTTAAATTGAGTTTTGGCATACCAACAACTAAATCAAGATTAAAAAGTTTTTCTATGGTACTATGACCAACATGACCTAGTCGTCTATGCCAAAGAATGTTATCATCAACATTCAAGGATACAAGACTTTTAATATTTGATAAAGATAAATTGTTTAAAGAAACCTTGTATACATTTTCACTTCTATATCCTTTGAAATTTATGGATTTGTCAGTTGTGCGTGATAGTGCAGTGTTGGAGAGTGAATTTGAATTCATAACCTCTATCGCACAATTGACTTATGCTTAGTAAGTTATGCTTAAGCCCTTTCACTAGGAGTACATCATCAATCAAGCAGGATTCAGATATACCTATTGAGCCGATTCCTTCAATTACTCCTTTTCTGTTGTCTCCAAAGGTGACAGTTCCCTTCTCCTTTGGTTTGACGGATTGGAGTAGATCTTTGTTCCCATTCATATGTCTAGAACATCCACTGTCTAGATACCATATGCTAGGAAGAACAGCTTTCCTATTTCCCTGCAAGAATTGATTTTGGTACCCTTTAGTTCTTTTGGGTCCACAGTGTTAGAAAAAAAGAGATACAAAATAGACTTCTAAGAGTTCAGTTTCTCATAGCAACATCATCGCCACTTTCTAAGAGTGCTCCTAGTAGTAGGTAGGGCTATGGCCTCTTTAAAAACCTATTTCCTTGGACAGAGCAGCGTTCATCAGGAAGACCAGTCGCAAGTCAAGGCAGTTTAAACCGGTCTATGATGAACTCCCTTAGATCATGATCTCATAATGCCAACTAATGAGTTGTTAAGTACTCTTAGGCATCCATTTCATATAGCTCTTTTGATCATATTGAAATTTTAAAGATCTACATTTATGTCTAACATGACCAATTTTACAACAATAAGAGCATGTTGGGGGTGATCTCATTTTTGCCTTACCAATTAGGCTAGTAAAGTCAATTGATTTCTTACCATACCCTAGTCCACCCTTATCAAAACTAAATTTCTGCATGCTAAGTAAATTATTCAAATTATTATTACTAACATTGAACTTATCAAAAGATTTTTCTAAGTGAGCTATGTCATCCTTTAATCTTAGGTTTTCATGCTCTTTAGTCTCTAATTCATGTTTGAGCTTTCTATTTTCTTTTCTAAGAGATTTAGCCATATCAAACATGTTTTTATATGCATGTAGTAGTTCGTCATAGGAAGGTACCTCGTCATCGTCGTCGGAGACGATGTCATCACTTTTAGCCATGAGGCAGATGTTTGCTTCCTCCTCGTCATCGTCATTATCACTCCAAGTGAATATGAGTGCTTTCTTCTTTTCCTTGTCAACTTTCTTCTTGAGAGGACACTCATTTTCATAGTGGCCTTGTTGTTGACAGTTGTAGCAGGTAACTTCTTTGTCCGTCTTCTTTTTGAAGTTGTTTCCTCGCATAAATCTTTTGAATTTTATTGCAAAGAGTGTCATATCATCATCTTCATCTTATTTGGATTGGCTAGATAGAGCAATCTCCTTTGCCTTGATATCTTCTTTCTTTATTTCGTTTCTTGTTGAAAGTTCCAACTCATGGGTTTTTAGAGTCCCATGAAGTTGATCAAGGTCATAGGAAGCGGTGTCACCTATAGCCGTCCTCTTGGCATCCCACTCCTTGGGTAAGGCACGTAGAGCTCTCCTCCACACTTGTTTGGTTGGATATTGTTCCCCGAGTTGGGCTAGCTCATTGATAATTTGAGTAAGCCTTCGGAACATAGTATCTACATCTTCATTTGATTCCATCTCGAATGTTTCATATTTGAGTTGGAGTAGATCGATCTTCGTTTCTTTGACTTGATTAGTGCCTTCATGGCATATCTCCAACTTGTCCCATATTTCTTTAGCGGATGGGCACATTGAGATCCGGTTGTACTCATTCATATCTAAGGAACAATGAAGAATATTCATGGCTTTAGCATTTTGAGATATATGTTTCATATCCTCCTTAGAAAAGTCGTCCATTCCCTTAGGAATTTTGACACCCTCAACCTCTTTAGTAGGTATGTAGGGACCTTTCACAGTAACCTTCCAAAGGTCATAGTCTATGGATTGGATATATAGGGATATACGATTTTTCCAATATCCATAGTTTATGCCATTGAAAAGAGGAGGACGATTTGTTGATTGCCCTTGAGCATAGTCGCTCGCTAGATTTGCCATAAGAACCTTTTTGAAAATATTTTGAAAAAGGTGGCTCTGATACCACTTGTTAGAACCTAATGGGGGGGGGGGGGATTTAGGTTCTATTGGCAACTTTAGCAATTTAAAGCAATTATGCAAATACGCAAGCAGAAGACTTAAAGCAATCAAAAATAAATGCGGTAAATAAATGCGTAAAAGAAATAAAGCGATAAATGAGATAAGATATGTTTATGGAAGTTCGACGATAAATCGTCTACGTCTCCCCTTCTTGGTTAAGATTGATTAACCAAGGATTCACTAGCACTTCAACTTCTTGGCCTTGATGGCTCCAAGGATAGCCGTAAAACTTGACACGATCACCGCGCCGATACAACTCAATACTCTTGGCCTTAAGGGCTCCAAGGATAGCCTCAACACAAACACTTGGCTTCACACTCAAGTGCTTACAACGATAGCACAACACACTTGGCTTCACACTCAAGTGTTTACAACAATAGCACAACCAACTCACAAACTATTTTTACACACTCTCAAATATATCACACAAACACTTTGATAGTGAGAAATTGCTTGCAAAGGAGAGAAGAGATGAGTTGGGATGTCTCCAAATGAACTTGGATGGCCTCTATTTATAGTTGGCAAAGATTTGAATCTGATTTGAGTGCTTGGAGCATGTGTAAAGAAGTCAAGGAGTGAAAAAAAGTGTTCGGCGCTGCTGCCTATTTTTTCCCAACACTGAGCGGATTTTGTGGAAAAATCATATCTTTCAATCTAACCGTTGGATTGATCTGAAATTTGAACTGAAGCTTTAAAACATCTGGATCTTCATTCTGAATGGTGAAGATTTGATTTTAATAGATAAACATTTCCAGTAATTTTCGAAAGTCACTTCATCAAGTTTTCAAACTTGTTCTATGCAACAAATTTGAAAAATTCATATCTCCATATCCATCTGTTGGATTGATCTGAATTTTGTAAAGAGGTTGTAAAACATCCTATATTTGAATCTGATTGGTGGAGATTTGATTTGGATGTCTCAAAAAATCCCAGTTAATTTCTGAAGTTGAATCTTCATCATTTGCTTCATGTTCTGCAGAAAAAGGTACTGTGCAACCTTTGTGGAAAAATCATAACTTCATATCTAGCCGTTGGATTGATATGAAATTTTGATATAAGTTTTTAAACATCCTGTTATGGATTTTGATTGGTGGAGATTTTATTTGGATGTCTCAAGCACGTTCAGTAATTTTCAGAAGTTGATTCTTCATCCTTCACTTCAAGTTCTGCAGAAATAGGTACTGCACAACTTTTGTGGAAAAATCATAACTTCATATCTAGCCGTTGGATTGCTCTCAAATTTGGACAGCACATGTAAAACTTCCTCATCACGATTATGACTAGTGAAGATCGGATTTCAATGCCTAAAAAATTCCCAGTAAATTTGGAAGTTGCTGCTCCATACTTTGGCTTCTTCTTGTCTTTTTCTTTATATCTCTTAACAATGTTTCATCCATTCAATGAGCAATACAAGACTTTATAAATACATGTATAGCTTCAAAATAGCTTCCAAGAATTTAATCATCAATAAATCTAATCTGTAAAATCTCACTTTAAATGGTTAGTAACAATTAACCGAGTTTTGTAACCATCAAAACATAATATTATGAGACTTGTTAATGCATTAAAAATATTAATCTCATAACACGAGATTTGTATGCGTTTAAGGCGTAACAATCCACCACCATAAAACAAGCCATCTTTGTTACTCTCTGCTCTCCACTTCCCAGAGATAATGGGAGCACTATTTGTCCCAAGGGTTGTAAAGCATGAACCGTGAACCCATACAACGCCGTGGTGATCGGGTCCAACTCAAATCCTTCCAATTTCATTTGGTCAAGGGTTTCTTTGAAAATAATGTTCACTGAGCTCCCAGTGTCCACAAAAGGCGAGCCACATCATAATTAGCTATGGTCAAGGTAACCAATAAAGGATCATTATGAGGTACCACCACATCTTTTAGATCTTCCCCTCCAAAACTGATGTTCAGATCAGCAGGACAACTGAGCTAAGAATTCACCTCAAAATTTTCCAACCTGCGCCTGTGAGCTTTGCGAGCCCTTCCTGAATCTCCATCCGTAGTTTCTCCTGAGATCATATGGATCATACCCTTATGAGGGTGATTTTCAATTTGTTCCACCCTCTCTCCCTGACCATTTGGAGGGGCTCTTCCTTGGTGATCAGCTTGATTTCCCCGGACCTCATTCCTCTGATTCCTCCACTGCGGAGCTCGGCCTTGGCGAGGAGGATTTTCTGTTCGATTCAGCTCAACTCTGACTCGAGGATATTCATACATAATCCTCTGAACCTCCTCACCTAGCCTCTGGCAATCATTGGTGATATGCCCAATGTCATCCTATTATAAATAAAAGTAATTAAATTATGGGTTAATTATCAATCACTCCCTAAACCAATTTACAACTTATTTATAAATCCCTACACAAATAAAACATACTTTCCACTCTCTGGAGAGAGAAATTTTTGTTTAAAAATACCCATTATACCCTTAACTATTAAAATTCTAATAAAAAAAAGTGTGAAAGAATGGAAAGTAAGAACAAGACTAATCCAAATAGCATTTATATAAAAATTTAAATTAAAATAAAAGAACATAAATCATATCATATACATGCTTATGTTGATACAAGAGCAAGTGTGTGTTTAGCGAGTAAACATATACTTCCAAATCATTATTGGAAGAAATATGATAAAAGTTTAAAAGTTCGAATAGGAGATGGATCAGTTATTATGGTAGACACAATAGCAGAAAAATTAAAAATTGAAATTAAAGAAACAAAATTTATAATACCATTTATATATCAAGTAAAATCTGGAATGGATATCATAATAGGAAATAACTTTATAAGACAATATCTTCCTTTTACACAATTTGAAGATCACATAACTTTAAACAAAGGATCATCAATGATTCACATTCCCAAAATACGAACAGCATTTCGTGTAGGAAATGAATGATTTACAAAGAATTTCCATAAGCGAAATACAAACCCAATAGAATTTAAAATAGAGAATATTTTAATAATTAATCCTGAAAAAGAAATCATGAACAAATTTCATGATATTTGTTCTGAAAACCCTCAGGATAAAATTAAGAAAAGAAAACAGTTTACTGCTTCAATAAAACTTAAGGACCCTAACCTCACAATCCATGAAGCACAAAGAAGATGCAACATGGATGATGTGAAAATATTTGAAAAAGAAATTCAAGAACTACTTAAATTCAAAATAATTATTCCAAACAAGAGTCAACACTCTTCACCGGCCTTTTATGTCAGTAAAAAGGATACTGATAAAAAAAGAAGGGTAATTGATTATAGAAAAATGAATAATGCAACAATTATGGATGGATATTATATCCCGAATAAAAATGATTTATTATCTTACATAGGGGGAATGAAATATTTCTCCAGCCTAGATTGTAAATCAGGGTTCTGGCAAATTCAGCTAGATTCTCAAACACAATTACTTACAGCATTTAGTTGTCCAAAAGGGCAATACCAATGGACAGTTTTACATTTCGGACTCAAACAAGCACCTGATATCTTCCAAAGATACATGGATGAATCATTCAAACCATATGTAGATTATTGTTGTGTCTACATAGATGATATATTAATTTATTCAAAAACATTAGATCAACATTATAAAGACCTTATGATAGTATTAGATATTTTTCATAGAGATGGAATTATACTTTCAGAAAAGAAAGCACAATTGTTTAAAACAAAAACAAATTATCTAGAATTACAAATTGAAGATGGTAAACATTGTTTACAACAACATATACTTAAGAAAATTCATGATTTTCCTAGTGAAATCAAAGATAAAGATCAACTAAGAAGATTTCTAGGATTATTAACATATTCTGGAAATTACATTAAGAAGCTCGCAGAGATTAGAAAACCTTTACAGGTAAAACTTAAACAAGACTATAAATGGAATTGGTCAAAAGAAGACACTAATTATATAGATACAATGAAGTTGCAAGATTCTTCTCCAATGGATTATTAAGTGGATTGGAAGTCAGTCCAAACAATCAAGAAATAGAACTATTTCCCTACCAATTGAGAAATAGTATTATTCAATTCAAGAAGGCAGTCTTCAAAGACGATCCAGTATTAGCATTGAGTATTCATTCAACCCTTCCAGATTGGGATAATGACAAATTCTACCAACCAATGGTATACATCCAATGTCGAAGAAATAAAGAAAAATTCTTATTCGAAGGATCAAACGAAGAGAAATCAATCACGGATATCTCAACACTTCCAGAGATAAGAATAAAGACACTAATTGACATGATCTCAAAAACTGGAAAGATTGATGAAAACTCAAAAGTTAAAATAAATTTTGCATCCAGTAAAATTTTATTAACCACTGTGTTGGAACATGCGTTCTTTGATCACACGGATGTGACATCCGGAGCAGCGGAAGTTTAAAAAATTTTATTTTTCGATATGGAACGATTCCATATCGTGGGTATCAAATCCTAATGATTAAAATCTTGCAAGTAAAAATATAAATTCACAATTAAATATTTTTACCTCTTCAAGCTAAGGATTGATTATGGACTCCAACAGAATTTAATATGCTCTTGTTGTAAATCCCGGGAACCGATTACTTGCTCGATCAATCTCCGAAATTAGGTCCACGAATAAAAAACAGAAACCCTCTGATTGATTGCACTAGAAATCAACCAGATGTTTATCGTAGAGAATAAGCAGATTTGATCTGTCAATTCAGAAAGTGACTTTTCAGAAAAATCACAGACCAAATTTTCTCAAAAGGGAGTAGAGGATTTTCGAAAAAAAACCCCTTGAAAATATTTGTGTGTAATTCGAAAATTGCAAGAATGGAATGCCCCTAATTTTCGAACAATACACCTATATTTATAGATAATTTTTAGACTAGATTAAGTTATAATTATATTAGGACTCTAACTCCTTAGGGCCCATAATCCATAACTTAAGCCCAACAAGCCAAGCCTGTCATTATAGAAATTAATATAAAATTCATCATGACTCCGATTGATAAACTGATTTCACCAATGTGCACATAAACCATTTTTGCATCTTTTAAAGTCAAGATAATTTTTCTGAATCCGAATTCAGTGATTTCCAAAAATACCCATCCATATGTCATTTTAGGAAATTCCACTCCCTTTAGTTAAGAAGTCCAACTTCTCTTTTATTAAATTTAACTCTTTAAATTTAACTATCTCAACGGGGTTTACTAATCCATTACTTATGTGACCCTCAATGGTTCAGGGATACAGCTAGCCGTGGGCTCACAACTCCTTGTGACTCGGAACAACGATTTCCGACTTTCCCAACGAATCATGGTAAGAGAGTCTAGCAACATCGCCACATGATTCCCTAGGTATCACTGATAGTGCCTGAAAGAACCAGTAGGTTTTGGTTAGCGTACAGTATGGTCCCTTCATCCATATATCCCGATCGAATCAACAACCATTGGTACATCGAGAGTCGTTCGAGATTCGATAACTATGCAATGCATCTTGAAGATCAAATAGTGACATCGCATGTGCTACTAGGAAACCATTTCTTAAAGCACATCATGTACTCTGGCCAGAGATTTGTCACACTAATATCTCCTCAGATCGCATAGGATATCCACACTCGCAAGTATGTGGTGAATCCTTGACAACAAAGCATCGACTCCTATATGTGTCGTAACTGTACCCAATCTTGACACCTGATGACCCCAATAGAGTCTGTAAATGAGTCAAAGTACAGCACTAGCATATAGAGTCTCAATGATGTTTCAAGTAGTAAGGACTAATGGTGTACAACCAAAACCGCGGACTTATCCACTCAAATAATAATAACCACTTGGAAAGTCCTAATAGGGTAGTTCGATCATTCATCATATGAATATCTATTTGCATGCTTTGAACATCTCCATGTCCATTACCAATGAAACATGGTACTTGGCATCACAAATGCTAGTCTCAATCTCGAGCGATCCTTATCCTTATTAGCGGACGGCTCAATTGACTAAGAACTGTTTAGAATATACAGTGACTATAAGATGTGTTTCATAATAGTGATCTCTCTTTATTAACTATCTCATCTTACTTACACTATAGTATATTCAAGGTCTTTATCAAAACAACAATAGTATATCACAATATAACAATATGAAGAAAGACAAAGAAAATGCCATTAATGAATGTAAATTATATTAAACAAAGATTGTTTATACATAGAGTTATAAAAACCCTTAGCCATAAGTTGGCTAACCGGGCACCCACTCTTTCAATCTCCCACTTGCCCTAAAGCCAACTAGTCATACTACATAATCCCATTGCTTCGCGATGTTTGTCAAACAATGGTCCTGACAAGGGCTTAATAAGTGGATCAACGATATTGTCTGTAGAGGCCACTCTCTCGACATTGATGTCTCCTTTTTCCACAATCTCCCGGATGATGTGGTATTTCCTCAGTACGTGTTTGGATCTTTAATGAGACCTTGGTTCCTTTGCCTGAGCAATGGCACCAGTGTTGTCACAGTACACCGGAACTGGACCAACAGCTTCAGAAATTACGCCCAACTCTTGGACAAAATTCATCATCCAAACGGCCTCTTTAGCAGCAGCTGATGCTGCAATGTATTCTGCCTCAGTGGTGGAATCCGTTGTGGTGTCCTGCTTGGAACTCTTCCAAGAGAAAGCACCGCCATTGAGCATGAATACAAATCCAGAGGTTGACTTTGAGTCATCCACGTCGCTTTGGAAGCTCGAGTCGGTATAGCCTTCCAATTTCAATTCTCTTCCTCCATAAACCATGAATATATTCTTAGTCATTCTCAAGTACTTAAGAATATCCTTCACGGCTTTCCAATGCATTTGACCGGGGTTGGCCTGATATCTGCTCATGACACTCAGAGCAAAGGCTACATCCGGTCTGGTAGATATCATCCCATACATAATACTACCTATGGCTGACGCATATGGTATGTGTGTCATTTTCTCTATCTCTTCGTCAGTCTTGGGACACATAGACTTGGATAGAGGAACTTTATGACACATAGGTAGATGTCCTCTCTTGGACTCATCAATAGAAAACCATTTCAATATGGTGTTGATGTAGGTTGCTTGAGTGAGTCCTATCATTCTCTTAGATTTATCTCTATAGATCTGTATCCCTAGAATATAGGAGGCCTCACCCAAATCCTTCATCGAGAATCTACCTGATAACCATATCTTTGTTGACTGCAACATCCCTATGTCATTCCCAATGAGTAGGATGTCATCAACATAAAGCACTAAGAACATCACCGCATCCTTAACTACTTTATTGTACACGCACGGTTCCTTCGGGTTTTTGATGAAACCAAAGTCCTTTATTGTTTCATTAAATTTCTGGTTCCAACTTCTTGATGCTTGTTTGAGACCATAAATTGATCTCTGAAGCTTGCATACCTTATGCTCGCTTCCCATGGATGTGAATCCCTTTAGCTGCATCATATAGATTTCTTCCTTAATGTTTCCATTAAAAAATACAGTCTTCACATCCATTTGCCATATCTCATAGTCATACCATGCTGCTATGGCAATATGGATTCTTATGGACTTGAACATTGCGACTGGTGAAAAGGTTTCATCATAGTCAACTCCTTGTCTTTGAGTATAACCTTTTGCTACCAATCGTGCCTTGTAGGTTAGTCATGATTTAAAATTGATATCATGAAGTGCTTTAATACTTCTACCTTGTTTGTTTTCTACTTCAGCCTTGAATTCTTTGAACTTTTCAAATGATTCAGACCTATATTTCATTAAATATAAATACCCAAACCTAGAATAATCATCAGTAAAGGTAATGAAGTAGGTGTGACCAAATTTAGTACCGATACTAAATGGTCCGCAAACATCTGTATGGATCAAATCCAACAGATTTTGACTACGCTCATGCTTTCCTTTGAAAGGAGATTTAGTCATTTTTCCATTTAGGCAGGACTCACAAGTAGGTAGAGAGTTAATATCAAACCTATCAAACATGCCCTCTCCCACTAGCTTGTTCATCCTCCTTGAGGAAATATGACCTAGCCTAGCATGCCAAAGGTTTGCCGGGTTTTGACTATCATTTTTCCTTTTATTTGTTGTTACCGGTTTATCAACATAATTAATTGGAACGTCTTTTAATTTTAAGTTATATAGATCATTTTCAAGTTGTCCATTTCCAATCAAACATTCATTCTTGTAAATATTGCAAATCTCATTTACAAAATTACAAGAAAAACCATCTCTATCAAGAATAGAAACAGAAATAATGTTTTTAACTAAATCTGGCACAAATAAAACATCTCTCAAAAATAACTTAAAATTGTTCTGCAAAATTAAATAAACGTCTTCCACTGCTTTGGCTTCAACTCTGGAACCATTTCCGAGCCTCAGCTGGGTCTCACACATCCTAAGCTTACGACTTCTTGTCATAACCTGCAAATCATTGCAAATGTGAGATCCACATCCGGTATCCAATACCCAAGAAGTAGTATTAAGTGAAACATTTATTTCAATGTAAAACATACCCTTTGCAGTTCGCAACTGCTCGAGGTATTCCTTGCAGTTACGTTTCCAATGACCGGGTTCCTTGTAGTGATGACAAACATCTCCAGATATGTTCACGTTTGAAGCTTTTGTCTTGCCCTTCTTCTGTGGTACAATTTTCTTGGGTGGGGCAGAATGTTTCTTACCCTTTCCACTTGGCCCCTTCTTAGATTAAGAAGAGGAGCCAACCAAGAGTACCTGTTTTTCCTTCTTTAATGTGGCCTCATAAGACACAAGTATATTGACCATATCATCTTCAAGGGTGGCCTCTATCTTGTTCATATTTAAGTTCACCACATATCCGTCAAACGACAAAGGAAGTGAAAGAAGCAATAAGTCCGTATTCAATTCATGCTCCAATATCAAATCGAGTGTTACCAACTTCTCAATTAGCCCAATCATGTGTACCCCATGCTCACGGACAGAATTCTCATCTCGCATGCGGCATGTCATGAGCTCTTTGACGGTGGCATACCTCTCCGACCTTGACTGAGCTCCAAAAAATTCCTTGAGGTGCATGTGTACGTCAGCAGCATTCACGACATCCTCAAATCGCCTCTGGAGTTCATCAGACATTGAAGCTTGCATATAGAATTTAGCCTTGATATCATGGTCCCACCATTGATCAAGTTTTGCCAATTCTTCCGGACTTATATTAGCCGGTGCTTCCTTTGGAGGATTCTTTTCTAACACGTAGAAAATTTTCTCCGAGTTTAGAACAATTTTTAATTTACGGAACCATTCCGTATAGTTTGCGCCAGTGAATTTGTTTTGTTCGAGAATTGAGTATAGTGGATTGCGCGAATTCATTGTAATGAAATATTGAAAAGAAACAGACAATAATCAGTGATTGTTTAATTAATTTACTAAGACATAAAATATGGCGAGATTTAATTTTATGAATTTCACTCCCACTATTTTAACGATTTCATTACCCTCTAGTGAAAACGGGAAACTTTTTTCCTTAGTGGGAACATGGAGTCCAATTGACAAACTATAGTCCCGAATAATATCAGCCAACCATAATTTTCAAAAGATAGAGCCCAATTGCTTCCAAAGCAACACCATGTTTTTACCTCATGTCCAATAAGGGCCCAATAATATGACGCCATTTAATGTGACATGTCAAGATGACCCATCAATATTAAGTTGTGATGGACGGTTGCCATGTGGATCCCCAATAATATGAGCCAATCCCATGGGAGTTCCACCCAACTTAAAACATGTGTCGATCCAATGTACAACTTTCCAACGAACGGGCCCCCCCAATAATATGAGCCGGATCGTGCCCGCGGGTAGCATCTCATACATTGATCGTTGATGGAAGGTAGGAACATTTAAACAATATTTAAATTCCCTTTTGTTTATCTTGATATCAATTTTAAATAATATTTAAAATGAGGGATTTTTAATTTTGAAAATTGTCTCATCATGCAATATTTGTATGCTTGCGGGATTCATACAATTTAGTCTAAACATGCATACAACAATAATATCATATATTATTTAAAGGTGAAAGAGTAGGTGCCCGGTGAGCCAACTTGTGGCTAAGGGCTTTGACGACTCTTTGTATAAACAATCTTTTGTTTAATATAATTTACACTTTTATTAATGGCAATGACTTTATCTTTCTTCATATTGTTATATTGTGATATACTATTGTTGTTTTGATAAAGACCTTGAATATACTATAGTGTATGTAAGATGTTGTAGAACATGGAGATGTCTATCATGAAACACATCTTATAGTCACTGTGTATTCTAAACTGTTTCTAGTCGATTGAGTCGTCCGATAATAAGGATAAGGATCGCTCGAGTTTGAGACTAGCATTTGCGATGCAGAGTACCACGTTTCATTGGTAAGGAACATAGAGATGTTCGAAGCATGCAAATGGATATTCATACGATGAATGATCGAACTACCCTATCCGGACTTTCCAAGTGGTTATCACTTATCGAGTGGATAAAGTCCGCGGTTTTGGTTGTACACCATTAGTCCTTTCTACTTGAAACATCATTGAGACTCTATATGCTAGTACTGTGCTTTGACTCGTTTACCGACTCTATTGGGGTCATCAAGTGTCGGGATTGGGTACAATTACAACACATATAGGAGTCGATGCTTTGTTGTCAAGGATTCACCACATACTTGCGAGTGTGGATATCCTATGCGATCTGAGGAGATATTAGTGTGACGAATCTCTGGGCAGAGTACATGATGTGTTTTAAGAAATGGTTTCTTAGTAGCACATGCGATGTCACTATTTGATCTTCAAGATGTATTGCATAGTTATCGAATCTCGAACGACTCTCAATTTACTAATGGTTGTTGATTCGATCGGGATATATGGATGAAGGGACCGTACTGTACGCTAACCAAAATCTATTGGTTCTTGCAGGCACTATCAGTGATACCTAGGGAATCATGGGGCGATGTTGCTAGGCGCTCTTACCATGATTCGATGGGCAAGTCGGAAATTGTTGTTCCGAGTCACAAGGAGTTGTGAGCCCATGGCTAGCTGTATCCCTGAACCATTGAGGGTCACACAGAGTAATGGATTTTTAATCCCCGTTGAGATAGTTAAATTTAAAGAGTTAAATTTAATGAACAAAGAAGTTGGACTTCTTATTTATGAGTAGAGGAGTAAGACTTCCTAAAATGACATAGGGATGGGCATTTTTGGAAACCACTGAATTCGGATTCAGAAAAATTTATCTTGACTTTAAAAGGTGCAGAAATGGTTTCTGTGCACATTGGTGAAATCGGTTTATCAATCTGAGTCACGATGAATTTTATATTAATTTCTGAACATGCGGGCTTTGCTTGTCGGGCTTGAACTTATGACTAATGGGCCCTAAGCTATTAGTGGCCTACATTATAAATAAGTTATTGCAGTACAGAAATTAGACACAACAGGTCACAAAATTTTCGAAAAACCCTAGTATTTTTCCTCTGAAGTGGCCGCCCCCTTTTCCCCTCTGCTCGGTAAAATCCAGTCTGTGAATTTTGAATTACAGTCTGGTTTAACGGATCAAATTCGTTAATCTCTTCGTAGAAACTTCTGATAGATTTTCTAGTGCAATCTATCAGAGGGATTAAATATCCGTTCGTGGACCTGATTGAAGAACAGTTCGTCCATCAGTTCCAGGGATATACAGCAAGAGCAGAGCAATCTGTTGGTGTCCAAAATCTCGATTCGAGATTGAAGGTAAAAATTTATAATTGTTATTTAATTTTTACACACACAATTTAATCGTAAGGTTTTGATACCCACTATGGAATCGTTCCATATAAAATTTTTAAACTTCCGCTGCACCGGATATCAATCCTGATTGATCTGATCGCCGCGTTCTCCAACAAAAGGATGATTGATCCCAATCACTAATCGACCCGTGGTTGTCAATCATGAGTCTAAGTCCAATCCTAGGTGATATGCAAGTATGCAATGCAATCCTATTACATTGAGCTTCCAATTTACATTTCTTCGGTCTTTATTGTCTGCTGGGCCCACCTTTATCTTCAAATCTTTATCTCCCACTACGTCTAATAAATTTACAATAAATTTCGATGACAAGTAGGGGATACATATTTAAGGGTGGGAACGGGCCATAAACCAGACCCACTTTTTATTACAAATGACAATTCAAATTGGGCCATAAACCAAGCCCATTAATAAAACCCAACAACAATAAAACCAAATGTAAACAACCTAACATACACCTATAATATTGGTCATGACAATCGATCATCCTTTTATTCAATAATTAATTTAATAATTAAATAATTGGATAACATGCAATGACATCATAATTAAAAAAGATAAAATCAAATTTTATCTTATCCTTTCATAAGATCATATCTTATCATCAATTGTACCAAAATAATTAATTTTATAAAATCTAATTTAACAGATAAAATTTATAAATTTTCCAAAAATTTAAATTTATCCAAAAATCAATTTTAAAAATTTCAGACTCAAACAATTTGATCCGATGCTTCGTGGAGCAATCAAAAACAATTTTCGATCGGACCAAAAACTAAAATTTCAAAAATTTCAGAAAATCCAAAAAATCAAATTTTAAAATTTTCGGACTGCCCGGGACATTCCCGGGCAGCCCCGCCTCCACGTGGGACAGGGCTGCCTACAAGGAGGTGGGCAGCTCGTCGCTGCCCGTGCGCTGCCCTGTTGCATCATAATAGGAAATAACTTTATAAGACAATATCTTCCTTTTACACAATTTGAAGATCACATAACATTAAACAAAGGATCATCAATGATTCACATTCCCAAAATACGAACAGCATTTCGTGTAGAAAATGAAGGATTTACAAAGAATTTCCATAAGCGAAATACAAACCCAATAGAATTTAAAATAGAGAATATTTTAATAATTAATCCTGAAAAAGAAATCATGAAGAAATTTCGTGATATTTGTTCTGAAAACCCTCAGGATAAAATTAAGAAAAGAAAACAGTTTACTGCTTCAATAAAACTTAAGGACCCTAACCTCACAACATGGATGATGTGAAAATATTTGAAAAAGAAATTCAAGAACTACTTAAATTCAAAATAATTATTTCAAGCAAGAGTCAACACTCTTCACTGGCCTTTTATGTCTGTAAAAAGGATACTGATAAAAAAATAATGATAATTGATTATAGAAAAATGAATAATGCAACAATTATGGATGAATATTATATCCCGAATAAAAATGATTTATTATCTTACATAGGGGGAATGAAATATTTCTCCAGCCTAGATTGTAAATCAGGGTTCTGGCAAATTCAGCTAGATTCTCAAACACAATTACTTACAACATTTAGTTGTCCAAAAGGGCAATACCAATGGACAGTATTACCTTTCGGACTCAAACAAGCACCTGGTATCTTCCAAAGATACATGGATGAATCATTCAAACCATATGTAGATTTTTGTTGTGTCTACATAGATGATATATTAATTTATTCAAAAATATTAGATCAACATTATAAAGACCTTATGATAGTATTAGATATTTGTCATAAAGATGAAATTATACTTTCAGAAAAGAAAGCACAATTGTTTAAAACAAAAATAAATTATCTAGGATTACAAATTGAAGATGGTAAACATTGTTTACAACAACATATACTTAAGAAAATTCATGATTTTCCTAGTGAAATCAAAGATAAAGATCAACTAAGAAGATTTCTAGGATTATTAACATATTTTGAAAATTACATTAAGAAGCTCGCAGAGATTAGAAAATCTTTACAGGTAAAACTTAAACAAGACTATAAATGGAATTGGTCAAAAGAAGACACTAATTATATAGATACAATTAAAAAGAAAGTAATTAGTAATCTCCATGAATTATATTTTTCATCAAATAAAGACATAATAATAATTGAAACAGATGCGTCAGATGAATACTGGGGAGCATGTTTAAAAGCTTATACAGGAGAAAGGAATTTAGAAGAACTTACTAAAACGGCCACTAGAAATAATGAAGAATTATGTAATTATACATCAGGAACTTTCAAGGAGCACAATTAAATTATCATTCGAATGAAAAAGAATTATTAGCTTTGATTTTTACAATTAGAACTTATGAAATTTAACTTATTTCTAAACCATTTTTAGTAAGAACAGATAATATGAATTTAACATATTTCAAAACAAGAAAAATATCAAGAAATGCAGGAAGAAACGCAGCACGGTTAATCAGATGGCAATTGAAATTAAACCATTATCAGTTCGAAATACAGCATGTCAAAGGAACAGATAATTCATTACCAGATGCATTAACTAGAGAGCTTCACCCAAATTATACTATCCGTAGTAACGGAATAACAAAAGAGATCCTAAGCGATCCAGAAAATGACTTCGAGTCATCCGAATATGGCTCAGAAAGCATGGGGAATATAAATTGATGAAATGAGATTTATATTTAGAAACATGAATTATTTTATGACTTTAAGTCATCCGAACATGCCTCAGAAATCATGGGGAATATAAGTTGATGAAATGAGATTTATATTCAGAAACATGAATTATTTATTATGAGTAAAATAATCAATCTCATAAAGATTGGTTCAATTCTTGCAAAAGAATTCATAAATGCAATGATACGCATAATAAAACTATCTGAATTACTCAAGAGAAGAGTTATATTACTAACCATTATATGTATATATACGTTTTCTTATGCAGGACATATTCAAGATGGATTTAAGTCAATTGGAAGAACAACTAATTGATTTAGAGGAAGAAATTCAAATTCTTCAACAGAAGAAAAAGAATTTAAGCGGAAAAATTAAAAGGGTAAAAGAGAAAATGACAACCTCGTCATCATCATCATCCTCATCAAGAACACCAATCAAGATAGCAACTCCATTTGACAAAATAATGGAGATAAATGAAAAACAGTCAGTGGTCACAGCCAACACTGACAACAAAGAAAAAGAAAAGAAAAAAGAATCGATGGACACATCCAGCACCGAGAAAAATAAAAAAGAAGAAAGGACGTTTAAAAGCGCCCTTGAAAAAGAGATAGAAAGATGGTCAATCTGCGACCACAAAAACAAATTTTTGAAAAAACAAATTTCGCAGAAAAATTCAAAAATGAGTTTTTCGAAACATTAAATTATTTAAGGACAATCAAAACAGATGCAGGTCATTGGTTACAAGCTTGTGATACACAGAATATATCCAGAGCAAGAACACTACAAGATGCTCCAGCACATGAAGTTGCAAGATTCTTCTCCAATGAATTATTAAGTGGATTGGAAGTCAGTCCAAACAACCAAGAAATAGAACTATTTCCCTACCAATTGAGTAATAGTATTATTCAATTCAAGAAAGCAGTCTTCAAAGACGATCCAGTATTAGCATTGAGTATTCATTCAACTCTTCCAGAGATAAGAATAAAAACACTAATTGATATGATCTCAAAAACTGGAAAGATTGATGAAAACTCAAAAGTTAAAATAAATTTTGCATCCAGTAAAATTTTATTAACCACTGTGTTGGAACATGCGTTCTCTGATCACACGGATGTGACACCCGGAGCAGCGGAAGTTTAAAAAATTTTATTTTTAGATATAGAACGATTCCATATCGTGGGTATCAAATCCTAACGATTAAAATCTTGCAAGTAAAAATATAAATTCACAATTAAATATTTTTACCTCTTCAAGCTAAGGCTTGATTATGGACTCCAACAGAATTTAATCTGCTCTTGTTGTAAATCCCGGGAACCGATGACTTGCTCGATCAATCTCCAGAATTAGGTCCACGAATAGAAAACAGAAACCCTCTGATTGATTGCACTAGAAATCAACCAGATGTTTATCGTAGAGAATAAACAGATTTGATCTGTCAATTCAGAAAGTGACTTTTCAGAAAAATCACAGACCGAATTTTCTCAAAAGGGAGTAGAGGATTTTCAAAAAAAAAAAACCCTTGAAAATATTTGTGTGTAATTCGAAAATTGCAAGAATGGAATGCCCCTAATTTTCGAACACTAAACCTATATTTATAGATAATTTCTAGACTAGATTAAGTTATAATTATATTAGGACTCTAACTCCTTAGGGCCCATAATCCATAACTTAAGCCCAACAAGCCAAGCTGTCATTATAGAAATTAATATAAAATTCATCATGACTCCGATTGATAAACTGATTTCACCTATGTGCACATAAACCATTTCTGCATCTTTTAAAGTCAAAATAATTTTTCTGAATCCGAATTCAGTGATTTCCAAAAATGCCCATCCATATGTCATTTTAGGAAATTCCACTCCCTTTATTTAAGAAGTCCAACTTCTCTTTCATTAAATTTAACTCTTTAAATTTAACTATCTCAACGGGGTTTAGTAATCCATTACTTGTGTGACCCTCAATGGTTCAGGGATACAACTAATGTAGCGACCCGACCCGGATCCACTATCTAAATAGAGTTTAAGAGCATAATTAAGCATGCATTAAATCAAATTGCTGCGAAAGACTAAATACAAGAGACCGGCAGAATACAACCGGCTAATCAAACTCGATTTATACAACCCAATCGAATTACTTTAAATAAAACCTACAGCTAATCCTACTGTCTTTAAGGTCACTGGTTACTCCAGGCTCCTGGTGCTCAATCCTGCACCTATACCTGCCCCATAGAATAGGGTATCCAGATACACAGAAAATACTGGATGTGAGCTCTAAGCTCAATACGAAAGCACGGATAAACATACAAATATGATGCATGCAAATGACCGGGTATCCATATCTGGGATAACTGTATACAAACTGCTCAAACTGGCGCCTGTGATACAAGCTCATCACATCGGGGTAGCTAACCACTGTGTGCGACCACTCATTCCCGAATCCCGGATGCGGACCGCGGAGTCCTCGAGGTATCAGTACCTAAGGGTACTCGATATCAAACGTTCTAACAGGGCTGAGTAACCCTAACTGACTCATCTCGAAAGATATACAGATGTACATGCACAAGATGATATGCACATGCCGCATAACAATAATAGCATGCAAACACATAAATGCAACATATAAGCATGCATATCCGCTGGCAATCTCAGTCAGTACTTACGTACCTTTCTAAGGCAGTCCTAGTAGTCCCACTCTAGGTTCCAAGCCTATCATCAAGTCTACAATGCAAATGCCCATGCATCATTCAATAAGCTCTAAAAGCCTTAACTAAGCTATTGCATACTCCTAAATAATTTAAGGAGACCATAGCTATACCTGCGTCCGTCGTTAGCCCACTGATGGCGACTATCCCGCAACTAGGGGCACACCCCTGCTGCAGCTCCACAGCCTCGAGCACTACTCCGCTACACGAGCGCTGCTCCGCTACTCGAGCACTGCTCCGCTACTATGTCAGACACTGTCTGACTATACTAAAATATATTCCCTACTCCAACTCTAAAATAAGAGTACCCAAAGCCCTGAAATAAAGCTACTAGGCGAAGGAGAGGAACTCGGAATTGGCAAGAAATGAGGAGCTCGGACCTCATATTTATAGGCATCGATCGGAAGCTCCATTCCTTGATCGGAAGCTCCGAACGTGTAGATCGGAAGCTCCGTTCCCCCGATCGTAAGCTCCGTTCGCTACGTGTCAATTCGGTCCACATGCAACCACACACCTGTCACCGACAGCCATCGGAAGCTCCGATCCTGATCGGACGTTCCGATCTCTTTGCTTCTGATGTGGTTCCGAACTCACTAAGATCGGAAGTTTCGATCCTGGATCGGTGGTTTCGATCCCACTAAAATCTTGGGACCCTCCAAACCATTTTCAAGTGTTCTGGATCCATTTCTGGACTCCGTTAACCCTTATGGAATTTCCTTAATCATGTTTTACTTAATCCAAACATAATTACACGATTAAATACTTATTAATCGTTAATTCTGAATACGGGCTACTACATTCTCCCCCACTTAAGATATCTCGTCCTCGCAATCAGATCTTAAGTACCGAATGAAAACAACTCAGGATGTTCTAAACACATCCTGCTCTCAATTTCCCAAATAGCTTCCTCAGTACTTCAATGTCGTCATTGAACTATCAATCAGAGGAATAAATTTATTACGCAAGACCTTATCCTTATGATCCAGGATACGAGTAGGTCTTTCCACGTAAATCAAATCAGTATCCTCTTGAATCTCAGACCGCTGCAGAATATGAGACTGACCCACCACATATCATCGCAACAGAGATACGTGAAATACGTCGTGAATACTGGGAAAAATAAGGTAGCAAAGCTAGCCGATAATACAAATTTCCAAAGCTCTCGAACGAACCATAAACCTAGGAGATAATTTTCCCTTAAGGCCAAACCTGAGAATCCTGTAGAAAGGTGACATTCTCAGAGTTACTTTCTCCCCCAGCATCAAGCTGCAAAGGCTCACGCTTAGTATCTGGCATAGCTGTCCCGACGATCCTGTGCACTCTTAATCCGTTTCTTGGTCTGAACAACTATGTCTGCTAACTGCTGGGCTAACTCCAGTCCTTCAGTTTGTCTCTCCCCCACTTATCCCCTAGAAGGGTGGAGTATGACAATGTTGTCCGTACAATGCCTCAAATGGTGTCATCCCAAAGCTACTATGATAGCTGTTGTTGTACGCGAACTCAATCAATGGCAACTGATCCTGCCAGACTGAACCAAAATCTATAACACATGCTCGCAGCATATCCTTCAAAGTAAGGATTGTGCGCTCTGACTGACCATCTGTCTCCGGATGATATGTATTACTCAAACTGAGAGTAATGCCCATTACACATCGAACCCTCCCTCAAAATCTGGAAGTAAACCTGGGGCCTCGGTCACTGATAATGCTCATAGGTACTCCATGAAGTCGATCGATCTCCTGAATACATAACCGAGTCAAAACGATCCACATTGTACTCTCGGCTACAGAAAATGAAATGCGCTGACTTGGTGAGTCGGTCCACCACAACCCAGATAGCATCACAATTCCTCGAGGATACCGGAAAATGGGTCACAAAAAGTCCATCGTGATAACTCCCATTTCCCACTCAGGAATAGGTAGACTGTGAAACAAACCTCCAGGTCGTCGGTGCTCTGCCTTGACCTGTTGATACACCAAATATCTCGAGACAAGTTGATAAACATAGCGTTTCTTCCCTTTCATCCGAACCGAGTACGTAGATCTTTGCACAACTTGTTGCTTCCCCGGATGAATACTTAACTTAGCGTGATGCGCCTCCAAAGAACAAATCTCAAGAAATCCACTGGAAGCACCCAAACTAATCATTCCGATTAACAGTCTTTAAAATTTGTCCACTGACAATCCTTGGACAATCACTGAATCCTATTTCCCATGCTGATCAATCATTGCTAAAACCAAGCAATGCTCAAATAAAATCCATCAATGGTAATCTCAGCAATGTTGTCAGCGAACTACGATCACAAGAGCCACCCTATGACCACTTTCGTGATCCATAGAATCCAAAAGTCTAGATCTCCGCATTCCGGAAGATCCTTAGCGATGAAGAATCCCCTAAATACACTTGAATCGCTATATCAAGCATACAATACTTAAAGTACTATTTCCAGCACTTGTTGATTCATTACATCCCAATCAACACCGATTGGAATAATATGATCGATCAAGTCAATCTACTGTAGCTCTCGATCTTCCTGACGATATCGACCTTAGTCAGACGATCACAGATCAATGAACTCTCATGGATGATCAATATCGATCATATCCCTTCCACACGTCCGCAGATCTCAAATACTTGGAATCAAAAGAATCACTGCTGATTCAACCACTCATATTTGTTAGAGTCAAACAATAACCACGAGTAATCACCAGTGCCGAGCCGGCATCCGTCTAGACATACTAACCACTGTCTATACTCGTTCAAGATTATCACAAGGATTTGTTCGACTCAAATCACAATACAAGTCCGAAAGATTCCAGATAACGCTGAACCTGCTCCTAATAATTATATCTCTCGCTAAGATTGCAACAAATCGAGACTGAGGTAACCTGTCAAAATGTACCACCTGGAATCACCACCAAGTGTACACTGGTATAAGTCACGCTTTCCTCACGCCTCAAATAGCCATGTACAATCCTTATCATCATATATAATCTATCACTGAAGAAAACTATCCTTGCCGAAAAATACTCATCCCCGAGTTAAATGCTCTAGGAAATTCACTAACACAACTCCTGAATAGCCCTTATCACCAGAGCATCCAAACAGCGACTAGATCCACTAGTCCAGCAATATTCAATAGGATAAAACTATCTGCTCAGAGTACGCATTTGTCAAGGAAATCCCTCCAAGACTGGTTCTTATGACAAAAACTGCAAACCAATATCTCTGACAACAGTCAGACGATATCTATACCGCCTATACCTAACCAGGCATCCAATCCAATGTCATACCCCTTCGTGGCTGTTACCAAAACTCTAGACTGAGTAGCCTTCCCACCGCCAAATCCTGAAGCACGAAGGCTTCCAGGCATTCTTCGAAGTACGAAAGACTCCTAGAGTAACACTGGCATAGGGTCGTGCTCCATCATGTCTAGTCATGGTCATAGTCCACAACTCTCGGCATATAATCGACTTGGTATCCCGATGAAATCCCATCATCACGAAGTCTCAACCTATGAGGGTCAATCAGACTACTGTCCTAAGGAACATCTTAGAACAAAAACTCAAAATTCCAAACAAGATCAATATTTCAATGCCCCCAGATGAATCACCTCATCAATGGCACTAACCCAGTCAAACGACTAATTAGGTCAGCCCTAGGAAGACACCTAGACTAACCCCATGTCAATCCGTTACCGCTGGCTTACTCAAAATCCATGAGCTATCCTAGTTGATTACCAATCAACTAATTCCAAGCCAAACTTTATAAAATTACTTGCAATCAATCACGAATTGCTGAATAAATAATACATGTATCATTTCTTAAAATTATGTACATTTTCCTTTATTACAATCCCATGTAATACAATTACCGTATTCCGAAAATACAATAAAATGTACATCCAATAACTTGAACTGATACAACCAAATTCTGATGATTCATTACAACTGAAATACTGTTTACAAATACATCAATACAGTATTTAAAATCGTCGAACTTGTCTTCACTCCTTGAGCATAAAGCTTCCAATCGACACACGCATCGATACAAGCATACTTCCGTCCAAGTCTCTCTACATGTCCTCCAGCGAAGAACTCCGAAGAAATGGCACGTGATAGCTAACCAGCTATGATCTGCGTCAGTGCATGTCAGTCGACTGCTTCTGCTCACGATCTACCATCAGCGTTCTTCTTGTATCTAAATCATGCTTTTGAACATGAAGTTTTTCCGTATGCCTACCAAAAGCATCGATACAAGCATACCGGCAAAACCATGTTCTGCACGAGGTTAAAGACCTCACTCTCGAAACCTGTCATGCTTTAGGCACTCGAGGCATTCTCTGGTGAAGGTCTATCTGACAATCTCTCCAACTACGAGTGGAGAATCTTCAAGGACTGGAACCACATGGATTACTAAACACCATTCGTTCCAAAAAGCCATCAGAGTTATCTGACGCGATATAACCGATCTTCTTTTCCAGTCTTCCCTGGCTGGAATCCATATGTTCTTCGATCAACATCCCAATGCATCGAATGATGAACCATCCACAGCAGTCAGTCTATCTATCGATATGCTACTACTGGTGTTCACTGTTGCATTCCTTATAGTAAAAACTTCTGCCGCAAACCTTGGCAATGAAGAACCAAATCTTCTTTCGCTAGCCTCAATCAATCCTACAAGGATAATCAAGAAGTCTTATTATCAATTTCCTAAGTCCATTGCATGCAGTGCTCTGATACCATAAATGTAGCGACCCGACCCGGATCCACTACCTAATCAGAGTTTAAAGCATAATTAATCATGCATTAAATCAAATTGCTGCGGAAGACTAAATACAAGTAGACCGGCAGAATACAACCGACTAATCAAACTCGATTTATACAACCCAATCGAATTACTTTAAATAAAACCTACAGCTAATCCTGCTGTCTTCAAGGTCCCTGGTTACTCCAGGCTCCTGGTGCTCAATCCTACACTTATACCTGCCCCATCGAATAGGGTATCCAGATACACAGAAAATACTGGACGTGAGCTCTAAGCTCAATACGAAAGCACGGATAAACATACAAATATGATGCATGCAAATGACCGGGTATCCATATCAGGGATAACTGTATACAAACTACTCAAACTGGCGCCTGGGATATAAGCTCGTCACATCGGGGTAGCTAACCACTATGTGCGACCACTCATTCCCGAATCCCGGACACGGACCGCGGAGTCCTCGAGGTATCAGTACCTAAGGGTACTCGATATCAAACGTCCTAACAGGGCTGAGCAACCCTAACTGGCTCATCTCGAAACATATACAGATGTACAGGCACAAGATGATATGCACATGCCGCAATTCAATAATAGCATGCAAACACATAAATGCAACATATAAGAATGCATATCCGCTGGCAATCTCAGTCAGTACTTATGTACCTTTCTAAGGCAGTCCTAGTAGTCCCACTCTAGGTTCCAAGCCTATCATCAAGTCTACAATGCAAATGCCCATGCATCATTCAATAAGCTCTAAAACCTTAACTAAGCTATTTCATACTCCTAAATAATTTAAGGAGACCATAGCTATACCTGCGTCCGTCGTTAGCCCACTGATGGCGACTATCCCGTAACTAGGGGCACACCCCTGCTGCAGCTCCACAACCTCGAGCACTACTCCGCAACACGAGCGCTGCTCCGCTACTCGAGCACTGCTCCGCTACTATGTCAGACACTGTCTGACTATACTAAAATATATTCCCTACTCCAACTCTAAAATAAGAGTACCCAAAGCCCTAAAATAGAGCTACTAGGCGAAGGAGAGGAACTCGGAATTGGCAAGAAATGAGGAGCTCAAACCTCATATTTATAGGCATCGATCGGAAGCTCCGTTCCTCGATCGGAAGCTCCGAACATGTAGATCGAAAGCTCCATTCCCCCGATCGGAAGCTCCGTTCGCTACGTGTCAATTCGGTCCACATGCAACCACACACCTGTCACCGACAGCCATCGGAAGCTCCGATCCTTATCGGACGTTCCGATCTCTTTGCTTTCGATGTGGTTCCGAACTCACTAAGATCGGAAGTTTCGATCCTGGATCGGTGGTTCCGATCCCACTCGAATCTTGGGACCCTCCAAACCATTTTCGAGTGTTCTGGATCCATTTCTGGACTCCGTTAACCCTTATGGAATTTCCTTAATCATGTTTTACTTAATCCAAACATAATTACATGATTAAATACTTATTAATCGTTAATTCTGAATACGGGCTACTACATACAGCTAGCTGTGGGCTCACAACTCTTTGTGACTCGGAACAACGATTTCCGACTTTCCCAACGAATCATGGTAAGAGCGTCTAGCAACATCTCCCTATGATTCCCTAGTTATCACTGATAGTTCCTGCAAGAACCAGTAGGTTTTGGTTAGCGTACAGTACGGTCCCTTCATCCATATATCCCGATCGAATCAATAACCATTGGTACATCGAGAGTCGTTCGAGATTCGATAACTATGAAATGCATCTTGAAGATCAAATAGTGACATCGCATGTGCTACTAGGAAACCATTTCATAAAGCACATCATGTACTCTGGCCAGAGATTTGTCACCCTAATATCTCCTCAGATCGCATAGGATATCCACACTCGCAAGTATGTGGTGAATCCTTGACAACAAAGCATCAACTCCTATATGTGTCATAACTGTACCCAATCCCGACACCTTATGACACCAATAGAGTCGATAAATGAGTCAAAGTATAGTACTAGCATATAGAGTCTCAATGATGTTTCAAGTAGTAAGGACTAATGGTGTACAACCAAAACCGCGGACTTATCCACTCAAATAATAATAACCACTTGGAAAGTCCGAATAGGGTAGTTCGATCATTCATCATATGAATATCCATTTGCATGCTTTGAACATCTCCATGTCCATTACCAATGAAACATGGTACTTGGCATCACAAATGCTAGTCTCAATCTCGAGCGATCCTTATCCTTATTAGCGGACGACTCAATTGACTAAGAACTGTTTAGAATATACAGTGACTATAAGATGTGTTTCATAATAGTGATCTCTCTTTATTCACTATCTCATCTTACTTAGACTATAGTATATTCAAGGTCTTTATCAAAACAACAATAGTATATCACAATATAACAATATGAAAAAAGACAAAGAAAATGTCATTAATGAATGTAAATTATATTAAACAAAGATTGTTTAGACATAGAGTCATAAAAGCCCTTAGCCATAAGTTGGCTAACCGGACACCCACTCTTTCAATCTCCCACTTTCCTTAAAGCCAACTAGTCATACTAAGTAATCTCATTGCTTTGAGATGTTTGTCAAACAATGGTCCTGGGAAGGGCTTAGTAAGTAGATCAGCGATATTGTCTGTAGAGGCCACTATCTCGACAGTGATGTCTCCTCTTTCCACAATCTCCCGGATGATGTGGTATTTCCTCAGTACATGTTTGGATCTTTGATGAGACCTTGGTTCCTTTTCCTGAGCAACGGCACCAGTGTTGTCGTAGTACACCGAAACTGGACCAACCGCTTCAGGAATTACGCCCAACTCTTGGACGAAATTCCTCATCCAAACGGCCTCTTTAGCAGCAGCTGATGCTGCAATGTATTCTGCCTCAGTGGTGGAATCCGCTGTGGTGTCCTGCTTGGAACTCTTCCAAGAGACAGCACCGCCATTGAGCAAGAATACAAATCCAGAGGTTGACTTCGAGTCATCCACGTTGCTTTGGAAGCTAGAGTCGGTATAGCCTTCCAATTTCAATTCTCTTCCTCCATAAACCATTAATATATTCTTAGTCCTTCTCAAGTACTTAAGAATATCCTTCACGGCTTTCCAATGCATTTGATCGGGGTTGGCCTGATATCTGCTCGTGACACTCAGAGCAAAGGCTACATCCGGTCTGGTAGATATCATCCCATACATAATACTACCTATGGCTTACGCATATGGTATGTGTGTCATTTTCTCTATCTCTTCGTCAGTCTTGGGACACATAGACTTGGATAGAGAAACTTCATGATACATAGGTAGATGTCCTCTCTTGGACTCATCCATAGAAAACCTTTTTAATATGGTGTCGATGTAGGTTGCTTGAGTGAGTCCTATCATTCTCTTAGATCTATCTCTATAGATCTGTATCCCTAGAATATAGGAGGCCTCACCCAAATCCTTCATCGAGAATCTACCTGATAACCATATCTTTTTTAACTGCAACATCCCTACGTCATTCCCAATGAGTAGGATGTCATCAACATAAAGCACTAAGAACGTCATCGCATCCTTAACTACTTTCTTGTACACGCATGGTTCCTCCGGGTTTTTGATGAAACCAAAGTCCTTTATTGTTTCATCAAATTTCTGGTTCCAACTTCTTGATGCTTGTTTGAGACCATAAATTGATCTCTGAAGCTTGCATACCTTATGCTCGCTTCCCATGGATGTGAATCCCTCGGGCTGCATCATATAGATTTCTTCCTTAATGTTTCCATTAAAAAATGCAGTCTTCACATCCATTTGCCATATCTCATAGTCATACCATGCTGCTATGGCAATAAGGATTCTTATGGAATTGAACATTGCGACGGGTGAAAAGGTTTCATCATAGTCAACTCCTTGTCTTTGAGTATAACCTTTTGCTACCAATCGTGCCTTGTAGGTTAGTACCTTGCCATCAGGCCCAAGTATTCTCTTGTAGATCCATTTACACCCTATTGGAACAATTCCATCGGGAGGATCTACTAAAGACCAAATTTGGTTTGTATGCATCGAGTCTATTTCCGACTGCATAGCATCAAGCCATAAATTCGAATCCGCATCAGAAATTGCTTCCTTGAAGTTTCTTGGATCACATCCAATGTCGGGTTCACTTTGATCCTCTTCAAGAAGAAGACCATATCGAATAGGAGGTCTAGAAGTCCTCTCGGATCTCCTAGATGTAGGCGTGTCCACTAAAGGATCTTGAGGTATGGGATCGTTATTTTGTATCTCAGGTTCTTCTTGAATTTCTTCGAGTTCCATCATCTTGCCTTTCTTATCTAATAAAAACTCCTTCTCCATGAAGGTGGCTTCCTCGAAACAAACACTTTTGTTTCAGTAGGATGATAGAAATAATATCCGATTGAATTCTTCGGATATCCTACAAAATAACATAAGGTGGATCGACTATCCAACTTATCTCCTACTGTCTGCTTCACGTAAGCAGGACTTCCCCAAATCCTCAAGTACGAATACTTAGGAGCTTTGCCATTCCATAACTCGTATGGATTTTTATTCACTGCTTTGGTGTGAACATTGTTCAACAACAACACCACCGTTTCAAGTGCATAGCCCCAAAACGAAGGAGGGAGCTCAGTGAAGCTCAACATAGATCGAACCATGTCCAACAAAGTTTGATTGCGATGCTCCGAGACACCATTTAGCTGAGGTGTCATAGGAGGAATCCACTGAGAGAGAATCCCATTCTCTTTTAGATAGCTCAAAAACTCGGTACTTAAGTATTCTCCACCTCGATTCGATCGAAGTGCTTTAATACTTCTACCTTGTTTGTTTTCTACTTCAGCCTTGAATTCTTTGAACTTTTCAAATGATTCAGACTTATATTTCATTAAATATAAATACCCATACCTAGAATAATCATCAAAAAAAATTTAATGAAGTAGGTGTGACCAAATTTAGTATCGATACTAAATGGTCGCAAACATCTGTATGTTTCAAATCTAACAGATTTTGACTACACTCAGGCTTTCCTTTGAAACGAAATTTAGTCATTTTTCCTTTTAGGCAGGACTCACAAGTAGGTAGAGAGTTAATATCAGACATATCAAACATGTCCTCTCCCACTAGCTTGTTCATCCTCCTTGAGGAAATATGACCTAGCCTAGCATGCCAAAGGTTTGCCGGGTTTTGACTATTATTTTTCCTTTTATTTGTTGTTACCGGTTTATCAACATAATTAATTGGAACGTCTTTTAATTTTAAGATATATAGATCGTTTTCAAGTTGTCCATTTCCAATCAAACATTCATTCTTGTAAATATTGCAAATCTCATTTACAAAATTACAAGAAAAACCATCTCTATCAAGCATAGAAACAGAAATAATGTTTTTAACTAAATCTGGCACAAATAAAACATCTCTCAAAAATAACTTAAAATTTTTCTGCAAAACTAAATAAACGTCACCCACTACTTTGGCTTCAACTCTGGAACCATTTTCGAGCCTCAGCTGGGTCTCACCCATCCTAAGCTTACAACTTCTTGTCATCACCTGCAAATCATTGCAAATGTAAGATCCACATCCGATATCTAATACCCAAGAAGTAGTATTAAGTGAAACATTTATTTCAATGTAAAACATACCCTTTGCAGTTCGAAACTGCTCGAGGTATTCCTTGCAGTTACGTTTCCAATGATCGGGTTTCTTGCAGTGATGGAAAATATCTCCAGATATGTTCACGTTTGAAGCTTTTGTCTTGCCCTTCTTCTGTGGTACAATTTTCTTGGGTGGGGCAGAACGTTTCTTACCCTTTCCACTTGACCCCTTCTTAGAGTAAGAAGAGGATCCAACCAAGAGTACCGGTTTTTACTTCTTTAATGTGGCCTCATAAGACACAAGCATATTAACCATCTCTTCAAGGGTGGTCTCTATCTTGTTCATATTGAAGTTCACCACAAATCCATCAAACGACGAAGGAAGTGAAAGAAGCAATAAGTCCGTATTCAATTCATGCTCCAATGTCAAATCGAGTGTTACCAACTTCTCAATTAGCCCAATCATGTGTACCCCATGCTCACGTACAGAAGTCCCATCTCGCATGCGGCATGTCATGAGCTCTTTGACGGTGGCATACCTCTCCGACCTTGACTGAGCTCCAAAAAGTTCCTTGAGGTGAATGTGTATGTCAGCAGCATTCACGGTATCCTCAAATCTCCTCTGGAGTTCATCAGACATTGAAGCTTGCATATAGCATTTAGCCTTGATATCATGGTCCCACCATTGATCAAGTTTTGCCAATTCATCCGGACTTATATTAGTCGGTGCTTCCATATAGTTTGCGCCAGCCAATTTGTTTTGTTCGAGAATTGAGTATAGTGGATTGCGCGAATTCATTGTAATGAAATATTGAAAAGAAACAGACAATAATCAGTGATTGTTTAATTAATTTACTAAGACATAAAATATGGCGAAATTTAATTTTATGAATTTCACTCCCACTATTTTAACGATTTCACTACCCTCTAGTGAAAACGGGAAACTTTTTTCCTTAGTGGGAACATGGAGTCCAATTGACAAACTATAGTCCCGAATAATATCAGCCAACCATAATTTTCAAATGATAGAGCCCAATTGCTTCCAAAGAAACACCATGTTTTTACCTCATGTCCAATAAGGGCCCAATAATATGACGCCATTTAATGTGACATGTCAAGATGATCCATCAATATTAAGTTGTGATGGACGGTCGCCATGTGGATCCCCAATAATATGAGCCAATCCCAGGGGAGTTCCACCCAACTTACAACATGTGTCGATCCAATGTACAACTTTCCGACGAATGGCCCCCCCCCCCCCCCCAATAATATGAGCCGGATCGTGCCCGCGGGTAGCATCTTATACATTGATCGTTGATGGAAGGTAGGAACATTTAAACAATATTTAAATTCCCTTTTGTTTATCTTCATATCAATTTTAAATCATATTTAAAATGAGGGATTTTTAATTTTGAAAATTGTCTCATCATGCAATATTTGTATGCTTGCAGGATTCATACAATTTAGTCTAAACATGCATACAACAATAATATCATATATTATTTAAAGGATGATCGATCCCAATCACTAATCGACCCGTGATTGCCAATCACGAGTTTAAGTCCAATTCTAGGTGATATTCAAGTATGCAATGCAATCCTATTACATTTAGCTTTCAATTTACATTTTTTCGGTCTTTATTGTCTGCTGGGCCCACCTTTGTCTTCAAATCTTTATCTCCCACTACGTATAATAAATTTACAATAAATTTTGATGACAAGTAGGGGATACATATTTAAGGGTAGGAACGGGCCATAAACCAGGCCCACTTTTTATTACAAATGAAAATTCAAATTAGGCCATAAACCAAGCCCATTAATAAAACCCAACAACAATAAAACCAAATGTAAACAACCTAACATACACCTATAATATTGGTCATTGCAATTGTAGCGACCCTACCCGTATCCACTACTTAATCAGAGTTAAGAGCATAATTAAACATGCATTAAATAAATCGCTGCGGAAGAATTAAGTAAAAACAGACCGGCAGAATACAACTGGTTAAATAAATTCGATTTATACAACCAAATCGAATAAATAGCCTAAAGGCAAAACCTACAGCTAATCCTGCTGTCTTCACTGGTCACTGGCTACTCCAAGCTCCGGGTGCTCAATACTGCACCTACACCTGCCCCGTCAAATGGGGTGTCCAAATACACAGAAAAGACTGGACGTGAGCTCTAAGCTCAATACGAAAGCACTGGGTAAAACATACAGATATGATGCATGCAAATGATAGGGTATCCATATCTGGGATAACTGTATATAACTGCTCAGTAATAGCGCCTAGGATATGAGTGGTACAACCCGGGGAGCAAACCCTGCGTACACTGCTCATTCCTATAGGACGTGGACCATGTCCCCCGATGCTAGCCACCCATGACCCGTAAGTCAATGGGCCCTAGACATCAACCGTCCAAACAGGGCTGAGCGGCCCTACATGGCTCATCTCACAAGATGGACAGGGACAATATGATATGCACATGCTTCATAATAATATGACACACAAATGCAACATATAAGCATGCAAAACCCGCTGGCTATCTCAGTCTGTACTTGCGTACCTTACTACAGGCAGTTCCTAGCAGTCCCACTCTAGGTTCCAAGCCTATATCAGCTCTACAATGCAAATACCCATGCATTAATAATTAAGCTCTAAAAGCCTTAATTAAGCTATTGCATACTCCTAAATAATTTAAGGAGACCATAGTTATACCTGCGTCCATCGTCAGCCCGCTGATGACAATTGCCTCAAAACTAGGCCATAGCTCCGCCTCGACGCCTGGATCGCTATGCCACTTCCGGATTCCCAATAGAATTCCTAGAACTCCCTAGATCTGAGTTAGAAGGCTTAGAAATCAGAGAGAAGAGAGGGAAAGGTGCACTTGAAAATGAAATCTCGGCCCCCTATTTATAGACGAATTTCGGAGGCTCCGAACCCGGTTCGGAACGTCAGAACACGATCGGATCCTCCGATCCTATCTTCGGAGCATCCGATCGCCTAATATTACGTCAGCCATGACTTCACCTTGCTGATGTCAGCGATGACACGTGCCCTGGTCCCGATCGGAGCGTCCGATCCTACCGACGGAGCTTCCGATCCACTTCGGAGCCTCCGATATTGAGTTCGGATCCTCCGATCCAGTTCGGAGCCTCCTAACTTGGTTCGGAGCTTCCGAACCCTCCGGACCTTCGGGACCTTCCCGGCTATTTTGAGTGTCCTGAATCCATTTCTGAACTTCGTCAACCCATTCGGGATTTCCTTAATCATGTTTTACTTAATCTAAACATGATTACACGATTAATATACTCATTAATCGCTAATTCTAAAAATGGGTCACTACATTATCCCCCCCTTTAAAAGATTTCATCCTCGAAATCTAGGGTAAACCTCGAGAACGTACAAGAAACCCTTTCTCGAGTGTCTGGTCGAAATATCCTCCGACACACTCAAAATCCCGTTGAATTCTCTGCAAGCTCCATTAATGCTGAACCGCATTAACATTTTCCCAACTGAAAATTACTGCGCTACTGGTCGACAATCGAACTTCCCTTGCGCTCGCGTATCGTAACACTGATACCTCTTTCACTCGGACCACGATCTTCCTGACCACGAAGGATTCAATACTCGCTTGATTAATATCATCGTCCTAAGGTATTTTTAGACTAACGAAGATCAAGTCATAACCTGAATGGTTTTACTGCATTCGTTGAATTACTTCTCGAATCTAACCATCTAATGGTTCCAAAAGTTCTCAGTGCTCAACACCTCTAGTCAGGAAAACACTAATCCCAACATTGTGCTGACTCATTCTAACATGAATCTCTCTTTAAGGTAATCCAGTTGACTCAAGTCTATACTCCAACGTAACTGCTCACAATGTTCCCTAGACTGGTTACCCTCCCCACTCTCTCTGAAGCACAACCGGCTTCCCAAGAAATACTGGGAACTTAAACCATCATGTCTAGTACATTCTGCTGTCCACGTTTCTTAGCATAACCTCAACACTGTGCCTTGATGATAACTATCGTCACTTGCAATTTATGACGCTACATCATCTCCTAGCCATTGGCCTGCGAAGTCACGCATACATTGCAATAGAAGTTATTACACCTCTAATGATCTACATCACTTCACCCATAGGTTATTCACCCATGAATCTCAATCGTTAGACATCCTCCTGATAGTTATACATACTCGCAATCACTATACACGCATCAAGACTAAGGCAAGCTCCCACCAATATGCTTGACTGGGACATTCCATAGTGCACAGACATATGGAAATGCTTCCTATTCCGTCTCGAAACTCGACAGTCATTGCACCTGGTATAACTCAACTCAAAGTCTCTGATGCTACCATCATCGCTCCTCCCAACCTCGCAAGATCGAATCATAGAGATCCTGGAAACTAAATCCCAGCGGATCCTCAATAGTCAAATCGCTCCCTTGCTAAATGCATCAGTCTCAACACTGATTGAACTAATTCGTCGATTCCCTAATCGATCCTGGGAAACACTTGCGCTCGAAGTAACTTTCCACCCGACGCACATCCAAATATCGATCATTGCTAATGTGCAATATTCTTGACAAACAATCCGTACGGATATGGCTTGTTGACTGGAAAGAACAAAGTTGCTTCATTGCTACCTTGCGAAATCTTCAATTCCCACAACAATCTTGTTGGCTACTAAGTTGAAATTCTACTATCTCTATCATTTTAGAGACATCGTTCATCACATGCTAGAAGACTAGTGACACATCCTGCTAGATCTCGAGGATCAGATCCTAGCTAATGTCACACAGATCAGACAACTGATGTTTCCTTACTAATGTCCATTAGCATTTCCAACTACTCGTCGGATCCAACCACAACGGTACACATAGATTCCCTCACTTAACCGAAATGTCCGGTCAACAATCACTATTGTTGTTCAATGGAAAACTCTCACATGAAACAACAACATAATACTTTCCTGACCTATTGCTATCACTAAGCAATTGATTGGATCAATATCAGCTTCCTTATTAACAAGAATGCACCATACTGGAAACTACCAATTCCCTTGTTTGTCTCCACTGTCAAGTTAGCACCTAAATTGATCATACAAGTCCACTTGCAATCGTTCCCGATTACAGAAATCCCAGAAGATTCATTTATGGCAATCATTGAGACTAAATATCTCAAATCTCCGATTTCTCTGAGATGGTATTCAGTACTCATCCCATAAGCATTTACTTGACAAAATACTATCCCAAGTATTTCTTAATTGCTACATCCTGATCAACCCTGATTGGCTCAACCAATCGAATTCGTCGATCTACTTAAGCTCGCACTTATCAGATCAGACCACCACTGATCATCCAACCTACATGTCTTGGTCAATAACCATGACTTTAGTTGCCACAAAGAACCATTTCAAAACGTTGTCAGATCACAGTACATAAGTAGTTTACTTGGCACAAGTCCTGCGCCCTTTGAGCACTACTAACCGCTGCTTCGTATTCTGAACTTAACCATCCTAACTCTGTCAGAGTTTAGCCAATAACCACTAGCAGTCACTAGCACAGATCTCGTGCCACCTTAGCACTACTAATCATTGTCTTGTTCACCCAAGGCAAACATCAAGATAAACTAAGCCCATTTCCATCCCATGAAAGATCCTACGCTCAATCTCTGAAAATATCAGATAATACTTAGCGCAACCACTAGACTTACTATCCTTACCTCGTTCATTCAGAATGAACACCACGGCTCGTCAAGTCCAAGAAGAATAACTAAAGAATCCCAAAGATTTCCAAAATCTTCGAACACTCTCCTGATCATATCACTCGCCAAGATTGTGCAACAGTTCAAGACTAAGATAGCTTACCTCAGTAACCCACCTGGACAACCACCAATGTTTCACGGTCATAGGCCATGCTTCCCTCATATCTCAGATAGCTCTGTACAATCCTTAGCGTCTGACATGATCTATCATAGATGAAGTCAATCATCAAGGAGTAGTCCTCGTATTCGAGTCTAAGTCTCGTAACAACATCCCATCCAATATCTTGGATAATTCCTATCACAAGGAAATTCTAACCACAACTCTGATGACAACCCCTAGTCATCGCTGGTAGAAATCCGTCCACCTACTAGATCCACACGTCTAGCAGTAACCCAAAGGTTAAAATCTATCTGCTCAGAGTATACACTTGTCAAGAAAATCCCTCCATGACTGGTTCCTACAGCAGAATATTCAAACTATATCTCTGGCACACCAGATGATATCAAACCATTGATATCAAACCTGATATCTAATCCAAGGTCATACCTCGTCGTGACTGCTACCAAATCCCTAGACTGAATAGCCTTCCCACCGCCAATCGTGAAGCACCAAAGCTCCCAGATAACCTCTGAAGTACAAGGACTCCCAGAGTAATACTGGCATAGGGTTGCGCCCCATCACGTCTGGTCATGGTCATAGTCCACAACTCTCGGCATATACTGGACCTGGTATCCCTGATGAAAACCTATCATCACAAGCCTCAACCTAACAAAGGTCAGACAACCTGTTCTAAGGAAACAACCTAGAACAAAGCTTAAATGTTCTAAACCGAACAATACCCTTAATGCCTCTAGATGAGTCCACTCATTGCTGGCACTAACATAGTCCACTGACTAACTAGGTCAATCTTAGGAAAACTCCTAGACTAACCACAATTCAAACTGTCACAATCGGCCCCCTCAAATCCCATGAGCCACAATAGTTGAACACTAATCAACTAAAACAATGTCAAAATCACTTGCAATCATTCACGAATTGATGGATAAATAAAACATGTATCATTGCTTCCATTTATGTACAGTTCCTCAATTACAATCCCATGTAATACATACAGTATTCAAAATACAATGAAATGTACAATCAAACTTGAACTAAAGTATGATGATTCATTACAACTGAAATACTGTTTACAACTACATCAATACAGTATTTAAATCATCGTACTAGTCTTCGTTTTTTTGAGCATGAAGCTTCTAATCGACACACGCATCGATACAAGCATACTCTCGACCAAGTCTCTCTACATGTCCTCCTACGAAGAACTCCGGAGAAATGGCTCGTGATAGCTAACCAGCTATGCTCTGCGTCAGTGCATGTCAGTCGACTCCTTCTGCTCACGATCTACCATCAGCGTTCTTCTTGTATTCATATCATGCTTTTGAACAAAAAGTTTCCCGTGTGCCTACCGAAAGTATCGATATCAGCATACCGGCAAACCTATGTTCTGCATGAGGTTAAAGACCTCACGTTCGAAACTTGTCATGCTTTAGGCACTTGAGGCATTCTCTGGTGAAGGTCTATTTGACAATCTCTCCATCTACGACTCGAGAATCTTCAGAGTAGTGTCATCATGGTATTGACGATACAGATGCAAGCATCAAGTGCGTCCCATCCAATGCTCTGCCACTGCCTCTGACATCCGGTGCTCGATCCAAAATTAGGATCCATATGAGTAGAGATCTTGAAAACTCGGACACGATCCATCACTCCTGACCGCACTTGCTAGAATCCCATTAGCCAAATCTTTAGAAATCCTACCGATGATGATAGTCTCTGGGCAAACTAGTTTCCGCACCATAATTCTTCCAAGGTCTCATCCATCCTATAATGATAACCCAAAGTCTCATTACTATATCCCATGTCTCTTGCATGCATATGCTCTGATCAATAAATGTAGCGACCCTACCCGGATCCACTACCTAATCAGAGTTAAGAGCATAATTAAACATGCATTAAATAAATCGTTGCGGAAGACTTAAGTAAAAACAGACCGGCAGAATACAACCGGTTAAATAAATTCAATTTATACAACCAAATCGAATAAATAGCCTAAAGGCAAAACCTACAGCTAATCCTGCTGTCTTCACTGGTCACTGGCTACTCCAAGCTCCGGGTGCTCAATCCTGCACCTACACCAGCCCCGTCGAATGGGGTGTCCAAATACACAGAAAAGATTGGACGTGAGCTCTAAGCTCAATATGAAAGCACTGGGTAAAACATACAGATATGATGCATGCAAATGATAGGGTATCCATATCTGGGATAACTGTATATAACTGCTCAGTAATAGCGCCTAGGATATGAGTAGTACAACCCGGGGAGCAAACCCTGCGTACACTGCTCATTCCTACAGGACGTGGACCGTGTCCCCCGATGCTAGCCACCCATGACCCGTCAGTCAATGGGCCCTAGACATCAACCGTCAAGACAGGGCTGAGCGGCCCTACATGGCTCATCTCACAAGATGGACATGCACAATATGATATGCACATGCTGCATAATAATATGACACACAAATGCAACATATAAGCATGCAAAACCCGCTGGCTATCTCAGTCTGTACTTGCGTACCTTACTACAGGCAGTTCCTAGCAGTCCCACTCTAGGTTCCAAGCCTATATCAGCTCTACAATGCAAATACCCATGCATTAATAATTAAGCTCTAAAAGCCTTAATTAAGTTATTGCATACTCCTAAATAATTTAAGGAGACCATAGCTATACCTGCGTCCGTTGTCAGCCCACTGATGACAATTGCCTCAAAACTAGGCCACAGCTCCGCCTCGACGCCTGGATCGCTATGCCACTTCTGGATTCCCAATAGGATGCCTAGAACTCCCTAGATCTGAGTTAGAAGGCTTAGGAATCAGAGAGAAGAGAGGGAAAGGTGCACTTGAAAATGAAATCTCGGCCCCCTATTTATAGACGAAGTTCGGAGCCTCCGAACCCGGTTCGGAACGTCCGAACACGATCGCATCCTCCGATCCTATCTTCGGAGCGTCCGATCGCCTAATATTACGTCAGCCATGACGTCACCTTGCTGACGTTAGTGATGACACGTGCCCTGGTCCCGATCGGAGTGTCCGATCCTACCGACGGAGCTTCCGATCCACTTCGGAGCCTCCGATCCTGAGTTCGGATCCTCCGATCCAGTTCGGAGCCTCCTGACTTGGTTCGGAGCTTCCGAACCCTCCGGACCTTCGGGACCTTCCCGGCTATTTTGAGTATCCTGAATCCATTTCTGGACTTCGTTAATCCATTTGGAATTTCCTTAATCATGTTTTACTTAACCTAAACATGATTACACGATTAATATACTCATTAATCGCTAATTCTGGAAACGGGTCACTACAGCAATCGATCATCCTTTTATCCAATAATTAATTCAACAATTAAATAATTGGATAACATGCAATGGCATCATAATTAAAAAAGATAAAATCAAATTTTATTTTATCCTTTCATAAGATCATATCTTATCATCAATTGTATCAAAATAATTAATTTTATAAAATCTAATTTAACGGATAAAATTTATAAATTTTCCAAAAATTCAAATTTATCCAAAAAACAATTTTAAAAATTTCAGGCTCAAACAATTTGATCCGATGCCTCGTGGACCAATCAAAAACAATTTTCGATCAGACCAAAAACTAAAATTTAAAAAATTTCAAAAAATCCAAAAAAACAAATTTAAAAATTTCCGGACTGCCCGGGACATTCCCGGGCAGCCCCGCCTCCACGTGGGACAGGGCTTTCCACGTGGAGGTGGGTAGCTCGTCGCTGCCCGTGCGCTGCCCTGTTGCATCATAATAGGAAATAACTTTATAAGACAATATCTTCCTTTTACACAATTTGAAGATCACATAACTTTAAACAAATGATCATCAATGATTCACATTCCCAAAATACGAACATCATTTCGTGTAGAAAATGAAGGATTTACAAAGAATTTCCATAAGCGAAATACAAACCCAATAGAATTTAAAATAGAAAATATTTTAATAATTAATCCTGAAAAAAAAATCATGAAGAAATTTCATGATATTTGTTCTGAAAACCCTCAGGATAAAATTAAGAAAAGAAAACAGTTTACTGCTTCAATAAAACTTAAGGACCCTAACCTCACAATCCGTGAAGCACAAAGAAGATGCAACATGGATGATGTGAAAATATTCGAAAAAGAAATTCAAGAACTACTTAAATTCAAAATAATTATTCCAAGAAAGAGTCAACACTCTTCACCGGCATTTTATGTCAGTAAAAAGGATACTGATAAAAAAAGAATGGTAATTGATTATAGAAAAATGAATAATGTAACAATTATGGATGAATATTATATCCCGAATAAAAATGATTTATTATCTTACATAGGGGGAATGAAATATTTCTCCAGCCTAGATTGTAAATCAGGGTTCTGGCAAATTAAGCTAGATTCTCAAAAACAATTACTTACAGCATTTAGTTGTCCAAAAGGGCAATACCAATGGACAGTATTACCTTTCGGACTCAAACAAGCACCTGGTATCTTCCAAAGATACATGGATGAATCATTCAAACCATATGTAGATTTTTGTTGTGTCTACATAGATGATATATTAATTTATTTAAAAACATTAGATCAACATTATAAAGACCTTATGATAGTATTAGATATTTGTCATAAAGATGGAATTATACTTTCAGAAAAGAAAGCACAATTGTTTAAAACAAAAATAAATTATCTAGGATTACAAATTGAAGATGGTAAACATTGTTTACAACAACATATACTTAATAAAATTCATGATTTTCCTAGTGAAATCAAAGATAAAGATCAACTAAGAAGATTTCTAGGATTATTAACATATTCTGGAAATTACATTAAGAAGCTCGCAGAGATTAGAAAACCTTTACAGGTAAAACTTAAACAAGACTATAAATGGAATTGGTCAAAAGAAGACACTAATTATATAGATACAATTAAAAAGAAAGTAATTAGTAATCTCCCTGAATTATATTTTCCATCAAATAAAGACATAATAATAATTGAAACAGATGCGTCAGATAAATATTGGGGAGCATGTTTAAAAGCTTATACAGGAGAAAGGAATTTAGAAGAACTTACTAAAACGGCCACTAGAAATAATGAAGAATTATGTAATTATACATCAGGAACTTTCAAGGAGCACAATTAAATTATCATTCGAATGAAAAAGAATTATTAGCTTTGATTTTTACAATTAGAACTTATGAAATTTATCTTATTTCTAAACCATTTTTAGTAAGAACAGATAATATGAATTTAACATATTTCAAAACAAGAAAAATATCAAGAAATGCAGGAAGAAACGCAGCACGGTTAATCAGATGGCAATTGAAATTAAACCATTATCAGTTCGAAATACAGCATGTCAAAGGAACAGATAATTCATTACCAGATGCATTAACTAGAGAGCTTCACCCAAATTATACTATCCGTAGTAACGGAATAACAAAAGAGATCCTAAGCGATCCAGAAAATGACTTCGAGTCATCCGAACATGGCTCAGAAAGCATGGGGAATATAAATTGATGAAATGAGATTTATATTTAGAAACATGAATTATTTTATGACTTTAAGTCATCCGAACATGCCTCAGAAATCATGGGGAATATAAGTTGATGAAATGAGATTTATATTCAGAAACATGAATTATTTATTATGAGTAAAATAATCAATCTCATAAAGATTGGTTCAATTCTTGCAAAAGAATTCATAAATGCAATGATACGCATAATAAAACTATCTGAATTACTCAAGAGAAGAGTTATATTACTAACCATTATATGTATATATACGTTTTCTTATGCAGGACATATTCAAGATGGATTTAAGTCAATTGGAAGAACAACTAATTGATTTAGAGGAAGAAATTCAAATTCTTCAACAGAAGAAAAAGAATTTAAGCGGAAAAATTAAAAGGGTAAAAGAGAAAATGACAACCTCGTCATCATCATCATCCTCATCAAGAACACCAATCAAGATAGCAACTCCATTTGACAAAATAATGGAGATAAATGAAAAACAGTCAGTGGTCACAGCCAACACTGACAACAAAGAAAAAGAAAAGAAAAAAGAATCGGTGGACACAGCCAGCACCGAGAAAAATAAAAAAGAAGAAAGAACGTTTAATAGCGCCCTTGAAAAAGAGATAGAAAGATGGTCAATCTGCGACCACAAAAACAAATTTTTGAAAAAACAAATTTCGCAGAAAAATTCAAAAATGAGTTTTTCGAAACATTAAATTATTTAAGGACAATCAAAACAGATGCAGGTCATTGGTTACAAACTTGTGATACACAGAATATATCCAGAGCAAAAAAACTACAAGGTGCTCCAGCACATGAAGTTGCAAGATTCTTCTCCAATGGATTATTAAGTGGATTGGAAGTCAGTCCAAACAACCAAGAAATAGAACTATTTCCCTACCAATTGAGAAATAGTATTATTCAATTCAAGAAAGCAGTCTTCAAAGACGATCCAATATTAGAATTGAGTATTTCTTCAACCCTTCCAGATTGGGATAATGACAAATTCTACCAACCAATGGTATACATCTAATGTCGAAGAAATAAAGAAAAATTCTTATTCAAAGGATCAAACGAAGAGAAATCAATCACGGATATCTCAACACTTTCAGAGATAAGAATAAAGACACTAATTGACATGATCTCAAAAACTGGAAAGATTGATGAAAACTAAAAAGTTAAAATAAATTTTGCATCCAGTAAAATTTTATTAACCACTGTGTTGGAACATGCATTCTCTGATCACACGGATGTGACACCCGGAGCAGCGGACGTTTTAAAAATTTTATTTTTCGATATGGAACGATTTCATATCGTGGGTATCAAATCCTAACGATTAAAATCTTGCAAGTAAAAATATAAATTCATAATTAAATATTTTTACCTCTTCAAGCTAAGGCTTGATTATGGACTCCAACAGAATTTAATCTTCTCTTGTTGTAAATCCCGGGAACCGATGACTTGCTCGACCAATCTTCGAAATTAGGTCCACAAATAGAAAACAGTAACCCTCTGATTGATTGCACTAGAAATCAACCAGATGTTTATCGTAGAGAATAAACAGATTTGATCTGTCAATTTAGAAAGTGACTTTTCAGAAAAATCACAGACCGAATTTTCTCAAAAGGGAGTAGAGGATTTTCGAAAAAAACCCCTTGAAAATATTTGTGTGTAATTCGAAAATTGCAAGAATGGAATGCCCCTAATTTTCGAACACTACACCTATATTTATAGATAATTTCTAGACTAGATTAAGTTATAATTATATTAGGACTCTAACTCCTTAGGGCCCATAATCCATAACTTAAGCCCAACAAGCCAAGCCTGTCATTATAGAAATTAATATAAAATTCATCATGACTCCGATTGATAAACTGATTTCACCAATGTGCACAGAAACCATTTCTGCATCTTTTAAAGTCAAGATAATTTTTCTGAATCCAAATTCAGTGATTTCCAAAAATGTCCATCCATATGTCATTTTAGGAAATTCCACTCCCTTTAGTTAAGAAGTCCAACTTTTCTTTCATTAAATTTAACTCTTTAAATTTAACTATCTCAACGGGGTTTAGTAATCCATTACTTGTGTGACCCTCAATGGTTCAGGGATACAGCTAGCCGTGGGCTCACAACTCCTTGTGACTCGGAACAACGATTTCCGACTTGCCCAACGAATCATGGTAAGAGCGTCTAGCAACATCGCCCCATGATTCCCTAGGTATCACTGATAGTGCCTGCAAGAACCAGTAGGTTTTGGTTAGCATACAGTATGGTCCCTTCATCCATATATCCCGATCGAATCAACAACCATTGGTACATCGAGAGTCGTTCGAGATTCGATAACTATGCAATGCATCTTGAAGATCAAATAGTGACATCGCATGTGCTACTAGGAAACCATTTCTTAAAGCACATCATGTACTCTGGCCAGAGATTTGTCACACTAATATCTCCTCAGATCGCATAGGATATCCACACTTGCAAGTATGTGGTGAATCCTTGAAAACAAAGCATCGACTCCTATATGTGTCGTAACTGTACCCAATCCCGGCACCTGATGACCCCAATAGAGTCGGTAAACGAGTCAAAGTACAGTACTAACATATAGAGTCTCAATGATGTTTCAAGTAGTAAGGACTAATTGTTTACAACCAAAACCGCGGACTTATCCACTCAAATAATAATAACCACTTGGAAAGTCCGAATATGGTAGTTCGATCATTCATCATATGAATATCCATTTGCATGCTTTGAACATCTGCATGTCCATTACCAATGAAACATGGTACTTGGCATCACAAATGCTAGTCTTAATCTCGAGCGATCCTTATCCTTATTAGCGGACGACTCAATTGACTAGGAACTGTTTAGAATATACAGTGACTATAAGATGTGTTTCATAATAGTGATCTATCTTTATTCACTATCTCATCTTACTTACACTATAGTATATTCAAGGTCTTTATCAAAACAATAATAGTATATCACAATATAACAATATGAATAAAGACAAAGAAAATGTCATTAATGAATGTAAATTATATTAAACAAAGATTGTTTATACATAGAGTCATAAAAGCCCTTAGCCATAAGTTGGATAACCGGGCACCTACTCTTTCACATTGGACATAAGGATCTTATCCAGAAGAAAGACCTAACAATGTTGGCTCAATTTGAAGCGCCAATATATGAATCAAGAGTCGATATGACAATAGAAACTCAACAGATGCTATGCAAGAAATTAGGAACAATGATTTCCACTCACAAATATGGACATTGCCTAAAGACAGAAGAAACAGCTGTCAAAGAAGACAAACCAATAAAGAAATGGTCCGAAGCCACCAGTGATACAGACATCAACTCAATGTAATAAAATTATAATCGTGGACCACACCACGTGTAAAGGCGTCCATTCAGACGATAAATGAATCATTTTCAATAATGTTTTATTTTTAAAATATGTAGTGTCGGAGTGGTCCCTCCATGAACTCCTGTCTTTAAGCGTTTCTCCACGCCTATTTAAGGAGAGGTCTGTCTTTGTGAAATATAAGTTGAAGTTTGAGTCTCTCTCTCTCTCTTCTTAAGTTTCTTACAATCTGGTTCATACAAGACGTATGAAAATTATCTGAAACTAAGAAACATAAAATCATAAACAAATCTAGCCTTATGGCAACTATCTAAACAAGCCGGGCGTAAGGAGGAAGAAGGCTGGAAGCCAAGGATTGAAAGATCCATGATCAAAGTAAACCTGGAAATCCAAAAGGTGAGTACCGTTTGATCAGGTGATCGCTAAGGGAAAACAAGGATTTGGCCTCTGCTTTAAATCAAGGATTGATCAACCAAGGTAACCTTCCTAAACCTCCTGCTGCCCCTATTAAAAATTTGAAAACTCATCATACTATAATCATGTCATTAACTTTTATAAGAAATAGAAAATTAATAATTAGAAACTGGTTTAAAACAGAAGATGATCATGAATATGATACATTTCATGAAATTCATATAAATAATTCTGATCTAACTATATTTGAATCAATCTATCAATTAAAATTTGTAATAATAACTAATGAATGGAACCAAATTGGATTCAAATCGTTTATCTGTTATAAATAAATTTTTAAATATGCCTGGAATAACTATTAAACTAGAAATACATATTTTGAATAAAAAGCTACAAGTTTTAGAAGATCAAATTAAGAATATGTCAAATACAGTTCCATTATACTTTTTAACATTCGAAGAACATATGATCATGTTCCAATTAATATATTATTTGGAATCCAGATTAATTGAACAAACTCGAAGAGTCAGTTTACAAATTATAGATTAGTGATGATTAATGATTTTACAATAAAATCTATTTAAAACAAATTATGCCTGGTATGACTATCAAACAAGAAATAATTATTCTAAGAAAAAAACTTAAAGTTCTTGGAAATAAAAGTAAGACTTTATTAAATACAGATCCAGTTTGTATTCAGATCTACAATGAAATTTATATAATAAACAACCGATTATTTCTTTTAGAAAACCAATTTATTGAACAATATGATGAAAGTAGTTTACTAGATATATATTAAAATGACTAATAGATTAAAATGACTATTCAGATAAAATTCCGCAACCTGGTATCAGAGACAGATTTAGAAAATAAAGAATTAAATTTATAACTAAAAATTCTAAACATTTATGGCATCAGGATCTAAGAAATCTAAATCACCTATAGGAAAAGGATATAAAGAAACAAGTATGTTTATAAGATCTAGAGATGTGATTCAAGAACAAAAATCTTGGATCAATAAGAATTGTACTTCAGTACGATCAAAATATAAATTGAGCATATTTAATCTGGCATGCATTATTTGCACGAAGGATAACAACATTGTTTAATTTGAATTATTCATGCTACTCGGACGTTTGAGTTACGTGCCACATTTACTTGCATTTGTTTTTCATGGAGCTTGCAACTTAGGTACCTTTTTCGTGGATCACGGGCAAGTGTCAAGTGCCAAGTACACACACGTTTTATTTTCCCAAGTTTTGGGGACGCGCACACCCAAGGACCAAGTGCCAAGTGCGAGCACGTTTTACATTGTCCATGTTCCAACCACATGCTTACGCCGACGTGCGCAAGTGCCGCCTACGTGCACATTTCATTTGCCTAATATCCGGGCACTCGCATGTTTTGCTTCGCCCATGTTCCGACCACACGCGCACGCCGCCGTGCCAAGTGCCGCACATGCGCATGCACACATTTCATTAGCCTAATATCCAGGCACTCACACATTTTGCTTCGCCAA
>NC_133122.1:2817042-2819542 GCF_033568475.1 Henckelia pumila
GGGCTCGAGTCTGGAGAGAGATATCCTGGATACTTCCCTTGTTGCGCCTGGTCCGAAGGTGGGGGAGGCCAGCTAGGAGGGATTAATTAGAGATGTGAGTGTGGAGGAAGTCAAGAGTGCGCTGTTCAACATTGAGGATGACAAAGCACCTGGCCCAGATGGTTTCGGGGCTGCTTTCTTTAAGAAGGCCTGGTCCATTGTTGATGGTGATGTTATTGCGGCTGTCTTGGAATTCTTTAGGAGTGGTAAGTTACTCAAACAGTGGAACCACGCTTCCATTGCGTTGGTGCCAAAGTCAGACCATGCAAATACAGTCAATGAATTTAGGCCAATAACGTGCTGCACAGTGTTCTATAAAATCATTGCCAAGATCCTGACTAATAGATTAGTGGATGTGATTGATCCTTTGATTAGTCAAGCTCAAGAAGCGTTTGTTCCAGGTAGGTCAATTGTGGAAAATATTCACATGGCTCAAGAAATGCTGAAGCATTATGCTAGAAAGAGAGGTTCTCCCCGTTGCATCTTAAAGATAGACCTCCAAAAAGCATACGATACGGTTCACTGGGATTTCCTACGGGATACTTTGCGCTTCCTCAATTTTCCTCCTCGGTTTATTGCTTGGATCATGGAATGTGTGAGCTCTACCTCTTACTCCATCTCACTAGGTGGACAATTGTTTGGATTCTTCAAAGGGGCCAGAGGCCTTTGTCAGGGAGATCCTATGTCTCCATTCCTCTTTGTGTTGTGCATGGAAATGCTCTCTAGATCCCTTCTCCATGCTTCTACGATGTCAGATTTCTAGTTTCACCCTAGGTGTGATCACTTTAACATCACCCACTTGGTGTATGCTGATGACTTGCTGATTCTGTCAAAGGGTGATGTCCCAAGTGTAAAAATCATCCTGGATTGTGTTAGTAAGTTTGGGAAGATGGCTGGCCTCCGTGCCAATGCGATGAAATCCAATCTATTCTTGGCAGCTATCAAAGAGCCTGCGCGTAGTGAAATCATCCGGCTTAGTGGATACCAGATTGGATCTTTCCCATTTTGGTACCTAGGTATCCCTCTTGCTGCTGGCAGACTTAGGGAAGGAGATTATAGTGGTTTGGTTGATGGGATTGCAAAGAAAATAGCCTCTTGGCCCAGAAATACTCTATCTTATGCAGGGAAACTTGAGTTGCTTCGATCTGTAGTTCAAGGGGTGGAATGTTATTGGCTCTCTGTTCTCCCTATCTCTTGTGGAGTCATTGACAAAATTGACAAGTTATGCAGGAACTTTATGGGGACTAGCAAACATCCTCCGATTGCTTGGAGGAAAGTTTGCTCACCTGTTGAGGATGGGGGTTTGGGTCTTCGTGACTTGAGAGTTTGGAATAAGACCCTATTAGCTAAAACACTCTGGGACATTCACAAAAAGAAAGACACACTGTGGGTGAAATGGATCAACCATTACTACTGGGATAACTTAGAGGACTGGAGAGCCCGAAAAGATGACAACATCCTCATTAAGAAGTTGGTTGAGCTTAGAGATGAGCTCGCTGTTAGATTTAACGGTTGGACTAATGCGGCTCTGCAATTGGATACTTGGTTTCAAAAGAGGGATGGACTTTCACTTCTTTATAAAAGCTTCTTTGATGGTGTGGGGAGATGGCCTTGGAAGCCAATTGTCTGGAAACCTTACATCCTTCCTAAGCATATAATTATTTTCTGGCTTGTTGCCCATGGAAAATGCCTTACTAAGGACCGTCAACCGTATGTTCAGGACCAATCTTGTGGGTTCTGTGGGGTTGTGAATAAGAATGCCCAACATGTGTTCTTCGAATGCACAGTTTCCCGGCAGCTTTGGGCTCGTCTCTGGGAATGGTTAGGTATCCAATATCAAGTTTGTTCTTTAATGGGTTTGTTAAGATTTATGCGCAGGTCTTACAGGGGCACTACTTTTCAGAAGCGGAGATGCTAGACTGGAGTAGCAGCAGTGTTTTATCATATTTGGGGTGCATGTAACCGACTGATATTTGATACGGAGCGGCCCCAAGTCGACGCTATCTTCAGGAAGATTGTTATCCATATTCACCGAGCTTTGGGAGATACTTGATGTACATCCATTGCCTGACTTCCCTCTTTGTGTAGGCCGTTTGTTGTTGTTGGATGGCTTTTGATTTACTTGCTAGCCTTTTGTTAGCCTTTGACTAGCTTCACGGTTATTATCCATGCTTGTACTGCTATATTAAAATTGAGGATTTTCCTTACTTTGATAGTTGTAGTTCCTGGGTATGCCCAGTGTAGTTGTATGCTCCTGAGTATGCTCAGAGTAGTTGTATGGGCAGGGTTGCCCAGTGTAGTTGTCTGACGGTGCTTAGACCCCTCCTCCCTCTACGTGTGGGTTTTCTGGAGGACTTTTCCAGATTTGACAGAGTTGTTGGATTTCTTCAATCCGATAGCTTCTATGACTTGCTGGATCTTGGGCTATGTTTCTGAACTTCGCTATTTTTGAATACCTTCA
>NC_133122.1:2829542-2834542 GCF_033568475.1 Henckelia pumila
TTGAACCGACACCTCATAAACACTCCAAATTACCCCTAGGACCAGAAAGTAACCTCCAAGGATCACCCGAACATTACAAACCAAAAACATTCCCGGACAGCCCCTTATACTCTAAAAATTCTGCACTTACACCACAAACTTAAAAGACTCATAACTTACTCAATACTTATCCGATTCGGGCCCATTTTATATCGACGCGACCACAACATCATGAACTTTACCATGGAATAGCCTAACCCTGCACAGACCTCAGCCACGACACTGCCCTGCCCCGTGAACAGTGCTGCCCTGCACACTCACAACATCCAACTTACCTCTAACTCAAGAATTCAACCCCATAACTCTCCTTCCTCAACTTTTCTCCATACCAAACAACCAAACACCTCAAATAACCTCTCTTAGGACTTTTTCCAAACACTTGGGCTACACTCAATCCACACTTGCACAACACATATCAAGAACATCAATAATTAACCATCAAATCTCCAAAATGTTGAACAATCAATCAAGACCAATGCAAGACCAATAAATACTTCAACATCAATTAAATTTCAGCCCATACACATGCAAAATTTCGAAATTTAGGTCCTTATACATTCTGAAAATTCGAATTTTGGCAAGAACAACCATATAATTCCATGTCAATGCACATATACTCAACATTAAATCACATAAACCCAACCCCATAACCCATTTAGCAAAAATCAGCCCCTTAAATGCCCAAATTCGAAACCCTAACATCACAACATCATGCATTTTCGAAATTATTGCAAGAAATCTTAAGGGTGGGGGTAGATATTGCTTGAATGAGTGCCCAAGAAAAAAAGTTACACTTGCCTTCAACTTTTACCAACAAAAATTCGAAAATAAGGGGAGATGGAGAGTGGAACTTCAACCAAACACCAAGCTAAGCACCTAGGGGAGCTTCTCCGGTGGCTGGGACGGCGGTAGGCGGCAGCAGGGCGGCGGCAGGAGGGGTTGGACGGCTCCAACAAGTGAGAGGGGAGAAGGGGGGCGGCTAGTAGGGTTTATAAGGGGCTAGGGTTATGTCTTGATTTTTAATTGAAATGTTTTAATGAGTGTAAATTAAAAGTGTAGTGTATTGTGTGTAGTGTTTTAAAATTTCACTTGTACTAGCAAAAGTACTACTTGTATTATTAAAACTTTTTACCTCAACTTTTTGCTATTTTCAAACTTCTAAATTTAAAATTTCAACTCTCAACATTTTAATTGAAATTCCACTAACCCGGATTTAATAAAATCCTATTTTATGAAAAATTTAGGAAATAACCCAAGAAAATGATAAAATTGCTTTTTGACCCCTAAAAATTCAAAATTTGCATTTTTGGCCAAAACCCCTCTTTTACCTCTAACTTAAAATCTTAAAATTAAAAATCTTGAAAATAAACCACCGAAGCCCACCGTCGTCGCCTGCCTGGATAAAAATTACTAACTAAACAGTTCAAGGCATTTAATTCAAATAAGTCAAGCAAGGCTAACTTTAACTTAAACTTAAACAATTAAATTCAAGAAATTTAAAAATGTAAATACTGAAAATAATTTTAGGCATGATTTTAGAATTTTAGAAGTTCTTGGCGTTACACCCATACCTTGAATAATCATCAGTAAAGGTAATGAAGTAGGTGTGGCCATGTTGAGTCCCAACTCTAAATGGACCACAAACATCTGTATGGATCAAATCCAACAGATTTTGACTACGCTCAGGTTTCCCCTTAAAAGGAGATTTAGTCATTTTCCCTTTTAGGCAGGATTCACAAGTAGGTAGAGATTTAATATCAGACATATCAAACATGACCTCTCCCACTAGCTTGTTCATCCTCCTTGAGGAAATATGACCTAGTCTAGCGTGCCAAAGGTTTGCCGGGTTTTGACTATCGATTTTCCTTTTGTTTGTTGTCGCCGGTTTATCAACATAATTTATTGGAACGTCTTTTAGTTTTAAGTTGTATAGATCGTTTTCAAGTTGTCCATTTCCAATCAAACATTCATTCTTGTAAATATTGCAAATCCCATTCACAAAATTGCAAGAATAACCATCTCTATCTAGCATAGAAACAGAAATAATGTTTTTAATTAAATTCGGAACAAATAAAACATCTCTTAAAAATAACTTAAAACCGTTCTGCAAAATTAAACAAACATCTCCAATGGCTGTAGCTTCAACTCTGGAACCATTCCCGAGCCTCAGCTGGGTCTCACCCATTCTAAGCCTGCGACTTCTTGTCATCACCTGCAAATCATTGCAAATGTGAGATCCACATCCGGTATCCAATACCCAAGAATTAGTATTAAGTGAAATGTTTATTTCAATATAGAACATACCCTTTGCAGTTCCCAACTGCTCTAGATATTCCTTGCAGTTGCGCTTCCAATGACCGGGCTTCTTGCAGTAATGGCAAACATCCTTGGATTTTCCATTGTTTGAAGCCTTTGTCTTGTGCTTCTTCTCGGGTTCGACTTTCTTGGGTGGGGCAGAACGTTTCTTACCCTTCGTACTTGGCCCCTTCTTAGCAGAAGATGAGGAGCCCACCAAGAAAGCTGGTTTATCCTTCTTTAGTGTGGATTCATATGTCACAAGCATATTGACCATCTCTTCAAGGGTGGCTTCTATCTTGTTCATATTAAAATTTACCACAAATCCGTCAAACGAAGAAGGAAGAGACAGAAGCAGTAAATCCACGTTGAGTTCATGCTCCAACACCAAATCAAGAGTTGCTAACTTCTGTATGAGCCAAATCACTCGTACCCCATGATCACGGATCGAAGTCCCTTCACGCATGCGACACGTCATTAGCTCCTTAACAGTAGCGAACCTTTTAGCCCTCGATTGAGCCCCAAAAAGTTCCTTGAGTTGAGCGTGAATGTCAGCAGCATTCACGGTGTCCTCAAATCGCCTCTGGAGTTCATCAGACATCGAGGCTTGCATATAGCATTTGGTCTTGATGTCATGGTCCCACCATGCATCAAGTTTGGCCAATTCCTCCGGACTTACGTCAGCTGGTGCTTCCTTCGGAGGTGATTTCTCTAACACGTAGAGCATCTTCTCCGAAGTCAAGACAATCTTCAACTTCCGGAACCATTCCCTATAGTTTGCGCCAGTCAACTTGTTTTGTTCGAGGATCGAGAATAATGGATTACGCGAATTCATTGTATGAAATACTGAAAAGAAAAACAGACATATATCATTGATTGTTTAAGCAATTTACTAAGACATAAAATAGGCGAATTTAATTTTATGAATCTCACTCCCACTATTTTAACGATTTCACTACCCTCTAGTGAAAGCGGGAAACTTTTTCCTTAGTGAGAACATGGAGTCCAATTGACAAACTTATGGTCCCGAATAATATCAGCCAACCATAATTCTCAAAAGGTAGAGCCCAATTGCTTCCAAAGCAACCCCCATGTATTTACCTCATGTCCAATAAGGGCCCAATAATATGACGCCGTTTATAGTGACATGTCAAGATGACCCATCAATATTAAGTTGTGATGGACGGTCGCCATGTGGATCCCCCAATAATATGAGCCGATCCCATGGGAGTTCCACCCAACTTACAACATGTGTCGATCCAATGTACAGCTTTCCGACGGACGGGCCCCCCCAATAATATGAGCCGGACCGTATCCGCGGGTACCATCACATACATTGACCGTTGATGGAAGGTAGGAACATTTAAACAAATTCAAATTTCCTTTATTTATCTTGATATCAATTTTAAATCATATTTAAAATGAGGGATTTTTAATTATGAAAATTTGTCTCATAATTTTTCAATTTATTGTATGCTTGCCGGATTCATACAATTATGTCTAAAACATGCATACAATCATAATATCATATATTATATATAGGATGATCGATTCCATTTCTAATTGACTCGTGGTTGCCAATCACGAGTCTTAGTCCAATCCTAGGTAATATGCAGTATGCAATGCAATCCTATTACATTAGCTTCCAATTTACATTTCTTCGTCTTTATTGTCTGCTGGGCCCACCATCTTCAAATCTTGATCTCCCACTAAATCTAATGTATTTACAATAAATAGCAATGACAAGTAGGGGATACATTTTAGGGGTGGAAACGGGCCATAAACGAAGCCCACTTTTATTACATATGACATTCATATTGGGCCATAAACCAGGCCCATTAATAAAACCAACAACAATAAAACAAATGTAAATTCCTAACATACACCTACAAAATTGGTCATGGCAATCGATCATCCTTATCCAATAACATTTAATTCAAAATTAATTTATTGGATATCATGCATATGGCAATTTAAATTTAAACAGGATAAAATCATATTTTACATATAAAATCATATTTTACCTTTTATTAAATAAAATCATATTTTATCTACAGAATCTAATTTTATAGATAAAATCATATTTTACTTAATATATACATAAGATCAAATCTTATCATCAATTGTACCAAAAATAATTGATTTCAAAATTCAATTTAAGGATAAAATATTAAAATTTTCCAAAAATTCAAATTGATCCAAAAATCAATTTTAAAATTTTCGGACTCGAACAATTCGATCCGATGCCTCGTGAACCAATCAAAAACAATTTTTGACCGGACCAAAAATAAAATTTTAACACATTAAAATTAATTTAAAAAAAAAATAATAATTTTTCCCGCGGGCCGCCCGGGACACTCCCGGGCCGGCCCGCACCCGTGGGCCAGGGCCGGGGCAGCCCGGCTGCCCCTTTAGGGCAGCGACAATCGCTGCCCTGGCGGCGCCGAGCGTCGCCCGCGCCGCCCACGGCGCCGCCCCTGGGCAGCGCCGAGCGCTGCCCTGCGCAGCGCCGAGCGCTGTCCTGCGCAGCGCCGAGCGCTGCCCTGGCGGCGCTGAGCGCCGCCCCTGGGCGGCGACGTGCGCCGCCGTGGGCGGCGCTGTGCGCCCCCTTTGGGCGGCGTCGTGCGCCGCCCGGGGCAGCGACCGTCGCTGCCCCACCGGGCAGC
>NC_133122.1:2849542-2862042 GCF_033568475.1 Henckelia pumila
ATTTTTTATTTTTTAAAATATTTTTTTTTGGGCCAAATGTGAATCCGACCACAAACATGCCTTATTTATGCATGAAACTCGAGGGAAATAAATATTTGTGTCGTGAAAATCATCAATTTACTCGCTCGTTTGCGCTACGTGCCGCACAGGGCCGCCCGCCCGTGCGCACGGTGCCCACAACTTGGGCACTCATGGTGGCACGAATCCGACGCCTTAGATGCATTATTTATGCATGAAAACTTGAGAGAAAACAACATTGTGCCGTGAGAATCAAAGTTTGGCTCGCTCATTTGCGCTACGTGCCGCAAGGGGCAGCCCGCCCGTGCGCACGGTGACCCCAACTTGGGCACTCATGGGGGCAGGAATCCGACGCCTTAGATGCATTATTTATGCATGAAAACTCAAGAGAAAACAACATTGTGCCGTGAGAATCATAGTTTGGCTCGCTCGTTTGCGCTACGTACCGCACGGGGCAGCCCTCCCGTGCGCACGGTGCCCCCAACTTGGGCACTCATGGTGGCACGAATCCGATGTCTTAGATGCATTATTTATGCATGAAAACTTGAGAGAAAACAAAATTGTGCCATGAGAATCATAGTTTGGCTCGCTCGTTTGCGCTACGTGCCGCACATGGCCGCTCGCCCATGCGCACGGTGCCCCTAAATTGGGCACTCATAGTTGCACGAATTCGACGTCTTAGATGCATTATTTATGCATTAAAACTCAAGAGAAAACCACATTGTGCCGTGAGAATCAAATTTTGGCTCGCTCGTTTACGCTACGTGCCGCACGTTGCCGTCCGCCCGTGCGCACACTGCCCCTAACTTGGGCACTCATGGTGGCCCGATTTCGACGCCCTAGATGCATTATTTGCACGAAGGATAACAAAATTGTTTAATTTGAATCATTCATGCTAATCGAACGTTTGAGTTATGTGCCACATTTACTTGCATTTATTTTCCATGGAGCTTGCAACTTAGGTACCTTTTTCGTGTATCACGGGCAAGTGTCATTGTGCTCCACGTGTGTTTATTTGCATTTAGATTGGAGTTTAGTTTGGTATTTTGGCAGATTGCTTGAGGCTTGCATCGTGATTTGCTACCATTCTTTCCTCCAATCTTATTGCATTTCTGATTGGACTGTGACTTTTACTTGATTAGTGGAGGGATTTTAACTTAATATTAAATTTTATTGGAGTGGAAATCTCTCCACCTTGCTATCTACGTGGAGTTTATATTATGCTCTTCAAGTGTTTGTCTTATTGCTCCAATAAGAGTATGCGCTTCATTCACTCTATTTGCACGATATTTCACTTAGTGCTTGACTCGTTGCAGCTACTCATTGGTGTTGGGATTTAATTAAAATATAGTAGCTTTCGTTTTATGCATGCAATGTGCTAATATTTTTGCTTGCGTGGCAATTATATTTGTAGTGCCCATTGACGTGCCCAGCTTAAGTTCTTTCACCAAGATCGTGGTTTGCTTTGTGCTTTGATTTAAATTCTTCGATTTGTTGGGCCTCCTACTATCGCCCAACAATCTTTGGATCGTTTTGAGTAGTGTTGTGATTGTGCTTGCCGTGAGCTTATTACTCTGTTGCTGGGTTTGAGTTTGACCCTTGGAGCTATAATCTTGCCTTGCATCGTAGTGGAGCTCGAGCTAGCACTGCCCCTTTCTTTTATTTTCATTACTTTTTGCTGTTATTGGATTGCCTGTGTTCGTTGCTTAGTGCAGGAGTGTCCAAGACAGAGATTCTCTTGCTTGCTTTGGCCGAGTGCACTATTGCTCAAGGTATCTGGCTTGATCCCTTTTACTTTCTGTTTTGTGTGCTCTTCTACCTCGCCTGCTGTTTCTTGTGTTGTGGTGAAAGGGCTTAGTGGTTGTGGTGGTTGTTATTGGTTGGGTGCTACAATGAGCATCGAATATGCTAATCATTCGGCTACTGATGGGGCTTCTTCGAGTGGTATTGAGAAACCAAGGGATCAAGAACTCATGTCAAAGTTTATTGCTAAGAATCCAGAAAACACCTTTGCTAGTTTATTCTGAGACAATCGATTGCCGGAGGAAGATTTCCTTTTAAAATATGTACAGCCCACAGAAGGGCAGATTACCCTTTCTTTCGAAGAAATTGATTCAGTGAAAACTTTGGGCCCTTGCTTGGTTGGATGCGTGGTTGGGAGAAAGCTAAGGGGGTATGTGGTCAAGGAAATTATCAAACAATGGGGCTGTAAAGCCAGGTTTGAGCTACACGATAGTGGATGGATTATGTTCTTTTTCCATAATGATGAAGAGAAAAAGAGGGTGCTAGAGGGTGGCCCATATCTTGTTTACGGGAGACATTTGTTCCTTAAAGAATTACCCCCGTGCTTCCTCTTCCGGGTTGAAGATATGTTAATGTTGCCTTCTTGGGTCCAAATCCACGGCCTCCCTGCTGATTGATGGACAGCCAAAGCGCTTAGCAAGATTGCCTCGGTCCTCGGCAAACCAATCCATACGGATGTCCTCACGATGTCTAAAGGCAAAAGCTTATTTTCTAGAGTATTGGTAGAGATGGATTCTTCACTACCAAGGATTTATGAGTACCCTCTTCTCCTCCCTAATGGTATTAGGACAAACCTGAGATTTATTTATGAGACAGAACCTAAATATTGTGCAAATTGTAATTCTCTTGGGCATTCTAATGAGCAATGCCGATGGTTTGGGAACCCAGCTAAAAAAGAAGCACCCGAGGGGGCTGCCCATAACAAGAATCAAACTGGCAATGAGCAACCTAAGCCTCGTAGCAAATCTAGGGGGCCTGGACAGCGAGATCGGAGTAGGCCTAGGGATGGATGCCGTGGGGGAGGGGGATGGCGTGGTGGCCCTTGGGGCAGAGGGCGTGGTCGGGGCCCTGTAGGAGGTGGCCGTGGCTTTGCAGGTGGTGGTCGTGGCCCTGCTGGGGGGGCACTAGGCTCTGACCAGGGTGCTCATGAAGGCACGGGTGATAATGGATTAGACATTGATAATAACCCACCCCTTGTGCAAGATGTGGAACATCTCGAAGATGAGGGCATGGTTTTAGAAATTCCGGGAAGTAATGGGGAAGAAAAGTTTGAAGTGGAAGTCTTTGAAGGTGATGGAGATGAAGAGGGTTTTGAAAAAGTGGTTAGTAAGCAAACAAAAAAAAAGCTCAAGTACCTTAAGCGATTGTCGAGACCTAGCAATTCGGGAGGATCAAGCTCTAGCTTAACTGAGTACATTGAGGTGGATCCTAGGACATGGCTTCCCAATATGACCGCGAAGTCCTTTCTATTAAACCAAGCACAAATCAGGGCTAGGCGACTTAAGGTCGTCTCTCGCCACCCATGAAGATTGCAAGTTGGAACATGAGGGGTTTCAATAAGCCCCTCAAACAAAGGCACGTTCAAGGCGTGTTGAAAAAATACAACTTGAGCATCCTTGGGTTACTTGAAGTAAAGGTTAATGTTAATCTTGTGGATAGAATGATGGATACTAAATTCTCTGCTATGTCTTTCATGCACAACTTTCATATGTGCACGAACAGTCGTATCCTTGTTATGTGGGAGAGTAAGGCTGTGAGGCTAGACGTTCTTGGTATGTCTGATCAAGTTATTCATGTCTCAGTTGTGTGCCTTCATTCTCAGAGAGTATTTTTAGCTTCTTTCATCTATGGCAGGAATTCGGTGGTGGCTTGGAGGCCTCTTTGGGATTTTCTGATCAACCATGGGGAGAATATTTCCCTCCCCTGGATCCTGTTAGGGGACTTTAACTGTGTGAGATACCCTCATGAGAAGATGGGTGGCAATCCTATTGTCCCGAAAGATATGGCAGATCTAAGAAATTGTATCAATCGGTTGGAGCTCTCAGATGTGAATCATGTTGGTTTCTACTACACTTGGTTTAGCCTGGCTGTTTCTTCTAAGCTTGATCGAGTTATGGTCAACCATCATTGGAGTGAATCGAATTTGGATGTATTTGCTGACTTTGTGGCACCAGGTTGCTTTTCTGACCATACTTGTTGTGTGGTTTCCATCTTCAGGGATATCACTCGTTGTGCCACACCTTTTAAATTCTTCAATATGTGGGCTACCCACCCGGATTTTCTATAGTTAGTCAGGAGCAACTGGTGGTTCAGTGGGGGTGGCACAACACAATTCCTCCTCAAGAAAAAGCTACACGGGATGAAAAGAGTGTTGAAACAGCTTAATGAGCGTCATTTCAGTCATATCTCTAGTCGAGCAAAGCGTGCGAGTGAGGAGCTTACAGAGGCCCAATCTAATGCCCTTAACTCTGGAGTTATAGACAACTCAATTGTGTCTCTTAGGAGAAAAGAAGAATTCCTTCTTGAAGCGGAGCGCTTGTTTCTCTCCCAAAAGGCCAAATGTGAGTATCTCAAACATAGTGACAGATGCTCCAAATTCTTCCATGGTATGATAAAAAGGAACATCAAGAGAAATAATATTGTGGCCCTCACTCTCAGAGATGGTTCCACATCCATGGATCAAAATGAAATAGCGGATTAATTTGTGAATTTCTATCGGTCTTTGTTGGGCTGGAGTTTGGAGAGAGATACCCTGGATACTTCCCTTGTTGCGCCTGGTCCGAAGGTGGAGGAGGCCAGATGGGAGGTATTAATTAGAGATGTGAGTGTGGAGGAAGTCAAGAGTGCTCTGTTCAACATTGAGGATGACAAAGCTCCAGGCCCGGATGGTTTCGGGGCTGCTTTCTTTAAGAAGGCTTGGTCCATTGTTGACGGTGATGTTATTGCGGCTGTCTTGGAATTCTTTAGGAGTGGTAAGTTACTCAAATAGTGGAACCATGCTTCCATTGCGCTGGTGCCAAAGTCAGACCATGCCACTACAGTCAATGAATTCAGGCCAATATCGTGTTGTACAGTGTTCTATAAAATCATTGCCAAGTTCCTGACTAATAGATTAGTGGATGTGATTGAGCCTTTGATTAGTCAAGCTCAAGCAGCATTTGTTCCAGGTAGGTCAATTGTGGAAAACATTCACATGGCCCAAGAAATGCTGAAGCATTAAGCTAGGAAGAGAGGTTCTCCCCGTTGCATCTTAAAGATAGACCTCCAAAAAGCCTATGATACGGTTCACTGGGAATTTCTACTGGATACTCTGCGCTTCCTCAATTTTCCCCCTCGGTTTATTGATTGGATTATGGAGTGCGTAAGCTCTACCTCCTACTCCATTTCATTAGGTGGACAATTGTTTGGATTCTTCAAAGGGGCCAGAGGTCTTCGCCAAGGGGATCCTTTGTCTCCATTCCTCTTTGTGTTGTGCATGGAAATGCTCTCCAAATCCCTTCTCCATGCCTCTACGCTGGCAGATTTCCAGTTTCACCCTAGGTGTAATCACTTTAACATCACCCACTTGGTATATGCTGACGATTTGTTGATTGTGTCAAAGGGTGATGTCCCAAGTGTAAAAATCATCCTGGATTGTGTTAGTAAGTTTGGGAAGATGGTTGGCCTCCGTGCTAATGAGATAAAATCCAATCTATTCATGGCAGCTGTCAAAGAACCAGATCGCAGTGAAATCATTCGTTTAAGTGGGTACCAGATTGGATCGTTTCCTTTTAGGTACCTTGGTATTCCACTTGCCTCTGGCAGACTCAGGGAAGGAGATTATAGTGGCCTGGTTGATGGGATTGCAAAGAAAATAGCCTCTTGGCCCAGACATACTCTATCCTATGCAGGGAAACTTGAATTACTTCGATCTGTGGTTCAAGGGGTTGAGTGTTATTGGCTCTCTGTTCTCCCTATCTCTTGTGGAGTCATTGACAAAATTGACAAGATATGCAGGACTTTTATGTGGACTAGCAAACATCCTCCGATCGCTTGGAGGAAAGTTTGCTCTCCTGTGGAGGATGGGGGTTTGGGTCTTCGTGACTTGAGAATTTGGAATAAGACCCTATTAGCTAAAACACTCTGGGACATTCACAAAAATAAAGACACACTATGGGTGAAATGGATCAACCACTACTACTGGGATAACTTAGAGGAATGGAGAGCTCGAAAAGATGACAATATCCTCATCAAGAAATTGGTCGAGCTTAGAGATGAGCTTGCCGTTAGATTCAACGGTTGGACTAATGCAGCTTTGCAATTGGATACTTGGTTTCAAAAGAGGGATGGACTTACACTTCTTTATAAGAGCTTCTTTGATGGGGCGGGGAGATGGCCTTGGAAGCCAATTGTCTGGAAACCATACATCCTTCCTAAGCATAGAATTATTTTCTGGCTTGTCGCCCATGGAAAATGCCTTACTAAGGACCGTCAACCATACATCCAGGACCAATCTTGTGGGTTCTGTGGGGTAGTGAACGAAAATGCCCAACATGTTTTCTTCGAGTGCACTGTCTCTCGGCAGCTTTGGGCTCGTCTTTGGGATTGGTTGGGTATTCAATATCATGTTTGTTCTTTAATGGGTTTGTTAAGATTTATGCGCAGGTCCTACAGGGTTACTACTTTTCAGAAGCGGCGGTGCCAGACTGGAGTTGCTGCAGTGTTTTACCATATCTGGGGTGCTCGTAATCGAGTGATCTTTGATGCGGAGCGGCCCCAAGTTGACGCTATCTTCAGGAAGATTGTTATCCATATTCACCGAGCCTTGGGAGATACTTGATGTGCATGTGGATGTATTTCTTGCCTTCCCTCTTTGGTACACCCCCTTATCTTGTGTACATTGAGTTTGTTACTTGCTTTGGCCTATCTCTAGTCCTGGGTATGCCCAGCGTAGTTGTTTGTTATTGGGTAGGCCACTTGTCGTTGCTTGGTGGCTTTTTGATTTACTTGCTAGCTTCTGATCACCCTCAACATTTTTGTTCTTGTTTTCACTGCTATTTTAAACTTTGAGGATTCTCCTCCCTTTCATGGTCTTTGGTTCCTGGGTATGCCCAGTGTAGTTGTAAGTGCCTGAGTATGCTCAGTGTAGTTGTATGGGCAGGGTTGCCCAATGTAGTTGTGTGACGGGTTTTAGAACCATCTCCCTTCTACATACGGGTTTTCTGGTGGACTTTGCTAGATTTGACTGAGTTGCGCGGGAAAGATTTTCAGTTCGATAGCTTCTTCGCCTTGCTGAATCTGGTGCACTGCATCTGCACTTCTCTATTCATGTGTACTTTCAGATTGTGTGGCATGCTAGCCTCTATACCTAGTTTTGGTTTGTCTGGTTATATGTATGGGTATTGGGTTGGTTTGACATCAGTTTGTTGGTGTTGGGTTACTATTTTGAATTCATTATTGAACACTGATTTTGGGATCCCTGGGTATGCCCAGAGTATTTGTATTTCTTTTATTTACCATCTATGATATGTGTTCATATCAAAAAAAAAAAAAAGAAAGAGCTCTCAGTCTGTCAATCCTTACTATGTCTGGACCTGGTAAGTTTCCCCGTGTTGAGTCAAATTAAGCCGCAGGCTCCACTCCTGGTGGTGCCCTTCCGTCAATTCCTTTAAGTTTCAGCCTTGCAACCATACTCCCCCCGGAACCCAAAGACTTTGATTTCTCATAAGGTGTCGGCGGAGTCCATAAAGTAACATCCGCCGATCCCTGGTCGGCATCGTTTATGGTTGAGACTAGGACGGTATCTGATCGTCTTCGAGCCCCCAACTTTCGTTCTTGATTAATGAAAACATCCTTTGCAAATGCTTTCGCAGTTGTTCGTCTTTCATAAATCCAAGAATTTCACCTCTGACTATGAAATATGAATGCCCCGACTGTCCCTATTAATCATTACTCCGATCCCGAAGGCCAATGTAATAGGACTGAAATCCTATAATGTTATCCCATGCTAATGTATTCAGAGCGTAGCCTTGCTTTGAGCACTCTAATTTCTTCAAAGTAACAGTGCCGGAGGCACGACCCGGCCAGCTAAGGCCAGGAGTGCATCGCCGGTAGAAGGGACGAGTCGACCGGTGCACACCAAAGGCAGACCGGCCGACCCAACCCAAAGTCCAACTACGAGCTTTTTAACTGCAACAACTTAAATATACGCTATTGGAGCTGGAATTACCGCGGCTGCTGGCACAAGACTTGCCCTCCAATGGATCCTCGTTAAGGGATTTAGATTGTGTAGTGACCCTGCATGGAATCACCTACTAACTGGCAACTAATAGCATGCATTAAACTTAATACAGCAAAATACTTAACAGAGTAAAAACGTGCGGAAACATAATCCATAATTTACATATCATCTTAGTAATATAATCCAGGCTTAAATCTGTAGTGATACAACCATATCGAAATTCTTAAAAGTAAACATTATACAGCTAATAAATCGTGCTGTATAAAAACTTTCAAAGCTCCTGCTCCCTAGTCCTGCCTTGAACTACCAGCTCCGTCCATCCTGCGACCTGCCCCATGGAATAGGGTGTCCAAGATAACAACTAGGACGTGAGCGCTTTGCCCAGTACATAGACATGAGTAAACATATGTATATAATGCATGCAACATGATGACTGGTACAGGGTCATCTGAAAAGTCATGCTCAGAACCGGCGCCATATGAGTGCTGCCACCGCACGGATCAATCTCTGGGTGCAACCACACTCGTCTAGTACACCAGAGTAGACAGACATAAATGCCCCCGCCGTCGCGGTACTCTCAGTGATAGACTAAAAAGTATAGAGATGAGCGGCTCTATAATCAGGTATAACAAGGTATAGGCTCAACGTGTATATGCACATGACATATGAGTATAGAAGACGGTAAAGCATACATCATGTCATATAATAATGCCAAATAAATGCAACATATAAACATGTATACTCGCTGGCAATCTCAGTCAATGTGTACGTACCTCTAGGCTAGTTCAAGTATAATAGATCTTAGGTTCCAAGCCTATATTCAAAAGTTCACCGTATCACTACTTAAATTCTATAAGCCTTAACTAAGCTAATAAGTACTCCCAAAACTTAAATAGATTCCCGGACCATACCTTCGTCCGTAGTTAGCCCTTTGGAGTCGCTAGTCCTGAATGACTATAACCTCACCGTGGTTATTTCCGAACCTCACTATTAACCGATAGGGCCCTCAAGTGTATATCTCACACTATATAACTGAAGAAGGAAACGCGGGAATTCGTATTGAAAATGAACTCTGAACGGCCCTATTTATAGCCAAATTTCTCGGCCAGGATCGGAACTTCCGATTTCGGGATCGGAGCTTCCGATCCAGCTCATTGCGTGCATGTCTGCCACGCCAGGATCGGAACTTCCGATCTACGATCGGAGCTTCCGATCTGCTCTATGACCGACACTTGTCAAAACTCGCGACTGAGTCATCGATCATTTTTGACAGCTGGGGATCGGAACTTCCGTTCCAGGATCGGAGCTTCCGTTCCGATCGGAGCTTACTATCCGGGATCGGAGCTTACTATCCGGGATCGGAACTTACTATCCGGCCCAAAATGAAAAAGCCCAAATTTTACTTCTGAAGTCCAATAACACTCCGAAATTGGTTAAATACCAACCCTTAATCATGTTTAACATATTATTATCTTAAAATGGTATCTGGGTTACTACATTCTCCCCACCTTTAGATATTTCGTCCGCGAAATAACATCTAAAGACAATAAAGATAACAATATGAAACATCAAACCATTTCTTATTACAACAACGGTAATTACATCTTACATGGTAATAAAAAATACAAAGCAAACAACTCAGGATATTCTGCTCGCATACGACTCTCAGTTTCCCAAGTTGCTTCTTCAACGCCTCGGCGCTGCCACTGTACCATCACAAGTGGTATAGTCTTGTTCCGAAGAACTTTCTCCTTCCTGTCTAAAATACAGATTGGTCGTTCAACAAAAGACAGATCTGGCTCTAGCTGAATATCAGTAGATTGAATCACATGAGATCCATCAGCTATGTACTGTCGAAGCAACGACACATGAAAAACATTGTGTATACTGGAAAGAGATGGCGGTAAAGCCAAACGATAAGCAACATCTCCGATCTTCTCCAGTATCTGGAAAGGCCCAACGTAACGAGGAGACAACTTGCCCTTCACACCGAATCTCATCACCTTTCTGAAAGGTGATACCCGGAGAAATACATATTCACCAGGCTCAAACTGAAGTGGCCTACGGTGAATATTTGCATAACTGGCTTGTCTATCTTGAGCAACTTTGATCCTATGCTTGATCAAATCTACCTTGTCTACAATCTGCTGCACCAATTCAGGACCCTCGACTTGCCGTTCCCCAACTTCATCCCAGAATAACGGAGTACAACACCGTCGACCATACAATGCCTCGAAAGGTGCCATATCAATACTACGATGATAACTGTTATTGTAGGAAAATTCAATCAAAGGTAACTGATCCTGCCAAGATAAACCAAAGTCCATGACAGAAGAACGTAGCATATCCTCCAGCGTACGAATAGTGCGCTCCGACTGCCCATCAGTCTCCGGATGATACGCAGTGCTCAAACTCAGAGTGGTACCCAACGCCTGCTGAAAACTACCCCAAAAACGTGAAGTAAATCGCGGATCTCTATCACTGACAATACTCACTGGAATCCCATGTAATCGCACAATCTCCTGGATATATAAGCATGTCATGCGATCATAAGAATATTCCCGGTTATAAGGAATGAAATGTGCTGATTTTCTCAAACGGTCAACGACAACCCAGATAGCATCACACTGACGTGAAGTCATAGGCAAGTGGGTAACAAAATCCATAGTCACGTGCTCCCACTTCCATTCGGGAATCTCAAGATTCTACAGTAATCCACCTGGTCGTCGATGTTCAGCCTTGACCTGTTGACAAACCAAACATCTCGAAACAAACTGATAAACACTTCGCTTCATTCCCTTCCACCAGAATCTAGTTCGCAAGTCCTTATACATTTTCATACTTCCAGGATGAACTGATAATCGACTCCTGTGAGCTTGAGATAGAATATCATTCCTGAGCTCCGCAACATTAGGTACAACCACTCTATTGGATAGGCACAATAAACCATCTGCCTGAAAATGGAATCCAGATGTATTAACTCCATTGGCTAGACGTGCCAATCGCTGAGTCTTAACATCAGATATCTGAGCATCTCTGATCCGAGAATACAATGCTGGCTCAGATAGAATAGTATACAAACGAATCCCATTCCTCCCTTTCTTGTGCTTGAGCGTAAAACTCAATGAACAGCACTCTTGAATCATATGAGATATTTCATTAGTCTGAAGTGCAGACAGTCTCACCTGCCGACTCAAGGCATCAGCAGTAAGATTAGCAGAACCTGGATGATATTTGATTTCACAATCATAATCCTTCAGGAGATCCATCCAGCGTCTCTGTCGCATATTCAACTCTGCCTGAGTGAATAAATACTTCAAACTCTTGTGATCCGTAAATATCTCAAATTTTTCGCCATAAAGATAATGTCTCCAAATCTGGAGCGCAAATACAATGGCGGCTAACTCGAGATCATGCACTGGATAATTACTCTCATGCGACTTCAACTGTCGAGAAGCATAGGCAATAACATGTCCATGCTGTGTCAAAACACATCCTAACCCCTGACCAGAGGCATCAGTATAGACAACATAACCTCCTGATCCAGAAGGTAGAGCTAGCACAGGTGCAATAGTAAGACGTCTACGCAGCTCGTGAAATGACTCCTCACAATCCGAGGACCAAATGAAGGCAACATCTTTCCTTGTAAGCTGAGTCAAAGGCCTGGCCAACTGTGAAAAATTCTCGATGAACCGACGGTAATATCCCGCTAGACCCAAGAAACTACGAATCTCAGCAACCGTCGTCGGTCGAGACCAGTTCAGCACTGCCTCTATCTTACTAGGATCAACAGATATCCCTTCATTAGAAATCACATGACCGAGAAATACTACCCGATCAAGCCAGAATTCACACTTGCTTAATTTCGCATATAGCTGCTTATCTCGTAACGTCTGTAGAACAATTCTCAAATGTTGTGCATGCTCATCCTTATTATGAGAATATACAAGAATATCATCTATGAAAACGATGACAAATCTATCCAGATAATCTCGAAATACCTGATTCATTAGATTCATAAAGACTGCCGGTGCATTCGTCAAACCGAATGGCATCACCAGAAACTCATAATGCCTGTATCTGGTCCTGAAAGCAATCGTAGATATATCTGAGTATCGTACCCGCATCTGATGGTATCCAGATCTCAGATCTATCTTCGAATAAACAGAAGTACCCTGTAGTTGATCGAACAGATCATCAATCCGCGACAAAGGATACTTATTCTTGATGGTGACACGATTCAACTGCCTGTAATCAATACATAATCGCATCGATCCATCCTTTTTCTTGACAAACAAAACAGGTGCTCCCCACGGAGAAACACTCGGACGAATATATCCCTTATCAAGAAGATCTTGCAACTGCTGTTTCAATTCCCTCATCTCTGACGGTGCCAGACGATAAGGTGCTCGGGATATAGGCGTAGTTCCTGGTACTAGATCAATACCAAATTCAACCT